>NC_056736.1:529658868-529721368 GCF_019279795.1 Protopterus annectens
CTCCCTTTCATTCACACATATATTCCGTCTTGGTAATTTCACAAAATGTAATGTTTCTGTAACTGAACGTGATTCCTTAAAGTTAGACAAGAATTGTAATGTCTTGTAAAGGAAGAGAAGGGTACTGCTGTAGTTTTAATGAACAAAAGTGACTAGCATGTATGCTTTTTTAGCTGCTGATGGTGTTTTTAAGGAAGTATCTAACTCTGATATTAACACATGCATTAGTTCTATTATTATGACAATATTCGACTTGGAAGCAATGAATGACATAGATATTGAGCTGTTCAGTTATTTTACTGTTACTTCTCCTAAAATACCCATATTGAATGGACTCCCTAAAGTTCACAAGTCTCTTACCAACACTCCAATGAAACCTATAGTTTTCGGTAGAGGGTGGTCTACTGAGCCGATATCTATATATTTACAAATGGTTCTTTCTAAATATCTTCGGTTTAAGTTATATTAAGGATACTGGTGATTTCTTAATGCAGTTGTATGTTTGGTTTCATAAAAGTGATTTGAAACCCTTTTGAATGGTTTACTTGCTATAAAATCAGTCTTTACAGAAAAAACGAATGCGTATGGAATAGATTCTGTTAGAGAGCTATTATGTAAATATGACCAACTTACAGGTAGGTGGATTGAGACTCTCTGTGAACTATTATAGCAATAACCCACGCCTGGGTGTGGGTAATGCGGGATTTAACCACGGTTGGAGTGGTTTGGTCCCGAGGGTGAAGCCAGAGGGACCAAACAAAGACAACAGTGGTTAAATCCCGCATTACCCACACCCAGAAGTGGGTTGTTATTATCTAATGACATTATTTAAGAAAAGAAATAATTACTTTTCTTAAATAATGGCATTGTATAATGCCTCTTGCTGCCCTTCCGCAGCTGTCTGGTATTCCGTGGCAGTTCTGATGTACTGCGCATGCTTACGCAGTACATCAGAGCTGTGGGCAAAATCAACGGAGAACGCAAGATCTCCGTTGCTTTTTTACTGTTTCGCTGTGTTAAATGGGTTTAACATAGCGAGACAGCTTTAAAATAAGCAACGGAGATCTCCGTTACTTATTTTAAAGCTGTCTCGCTATGTTAAACCCATTTAATATAGCGAGACAGGTTTTAAAAAAAAAAAGCAACAGAGATCGTAAGATCTCCGTTGCTTTTTACACACTGTGTCGCTATGTTAAAGGAGTTTAACATAGCGAGACAGTTTTTTAAAAAAGCAACGGAGATCTGCATTGCTTTTTTTAAACCTGTGTCGCTATGTTAAACTCTCTTAAAACATAGCGAGACAGTGTTTTATACTAACGGAAAAAGTCCGGGCAACCGGACCTTTTTCCGTTAGTATATTGAGGGATTTACAACGGGCACGCTGGTTGGGCTGGCCAATCAGCGTGCACGTTTTAGAGGAATTGTATAATGGAAATTCTTTTTATCAAAAATGAAATCATTCATCACCAGATTTCTGGTGTTGCAATGTTTACTCTCATTGTAAACACCTATGACTATTTGGATCTTGAGAAATGGGAGAGTGAGGTTGTATATAATGGACCTATGTAGTATTCATTGAAAGTCCGTTTTAAACAATTTGTCTGATATATTTTTGTATGGGGAGGTACAGATGAAGAATTGCATTCTTTTACTGAATATTTAAATAGGAGTACTGTATTTGTTTTTTTTTTGTGTTTTTTTTTTTTTTTTTTTTTTTTTTAAATTTTCTGTGACTAATTCTTTGCATAATATAAAATTTTAGATGTCACACTATTCTGTGATGGTTCTGACTTGCATCAGTTTACAAGAAACCTGTATGCATTTTTGCATAGGAGTGGTATGCATGCCCCTCATGTTTTTAGAGGCATAGCTAGTGGGCAGTTCACCCAAATGAGTAGACTGAATACAGATCCTGATATATGCTATGAACAAATGCTTGAATTAGAGCAAGAACTCCTTCAACGAGGGTATGATGAGGGTTCATTAAATGTTTTAATGAATGAAGTTTTAACTTTGAGGTATAGTAGAGCTAGTCCTTATTTTGGAGACAACCCCATTAATAGATGGGCATTTATTTCTCCTTGTGGGAGGGACATATATTACGATATGCAACTACCTTTAATAGAAATATTCATAGTATAAAGAAAATTACAAGTGAAAATTGGGATATTTTGAGATCTTTGCCAGAATTAAGAAATGTGGTTGACATAAAACCAAGATTTTCTTTTCGTAATTGTCCTAGCTTAAAACAACATCTCTATTAACGACCCTCGAAAGAAGCAGTTTGAATAGAACAAGCACTGTTCCATGCTAGAGTTATTATTGCAGTCATAATAGAGTACTTTTGGTATTAGGATGAATAAAATACATGTTCTGCGACCTGTTCTGTACATTTTGTATACTTGGCAACCTGCAATGCATGTACAAGTTTCTGTGTAGGGAAATCTGAGCATTGAAGGGCATGAACATGGGTCTAACATCAGAATAAATATCTGTACAAATTCTTTAGCCAAGCATATCAGTGAAAATGTTGTGAATGTTTTTTTTTTTTTTTTTCGTTTAGAATTTCTGCTTGTAGCAATGTTTGTTTTCCATCTTTAAAACAATTGCTTTAACTGTTTGAGGAAATTTTCGGCATTTGTCAGAATTTCACTGTCTATTTGTGCTGTTAGAAATTAAGACAGCCCTCTAGTGTCTGTCTTTGCTCTGCTTTATTTTCATCCTTTGACAGGAAAATTTTGCAGAACTTCTGTATTTTCAGCACGTGTACATTCTTTGTGAATCTACTGTTTTGATATTTTCAGTGATTGTCTGCTCTATGCAATTTTAATATTGTTTCACAATTTTACCATGAATTAAGGTATTTGAATGTACTGTGGAGAGATTACTTTCTGACAGTTTAAGTTGCTATTAAACATTAAATTGTAATGTCAAAACACTGGTTTTAGCATGTTGGCTGCCTTGGTGTTTGGACTTTGTGTACTGGAAATTCTTTGACTTCTGTCAAGTTATTTTTATTAGTATTTTACATTTGGTTACTGGGGAAAGTCAGACTGGACACTAGTCCTTTTTCAGCGGAGGCCCGGAGAGAGAACCTCCACATTTAACATGTGTAATAGTGTCCATGTTACACAGAGGCATAACGTATACAGATTACATCAAATAAAATGAACATGGCAACAGAAAAAAAAACCCTTGCTTCAAATAGTGCTAAGATGCATTGTGCAGATTATACTAAATAAAATTAGGGTGTCAACAGAATAATAGAAACAATTGTATCCTAGCTTAAATTTGATGCAGTCATCTTTTCATTGCCAGAGGGAACAGATTTTAACAGAAGATGGAGTTGTACTAGCCTGAGGAGTCGGTTACAGATCCAGTTTGGAGGTATGTTTTCAGACTTCCTAAACAGGGCAAGAGATAATAGTGGTAGAAATATTACTGGCAGTGTGTTCCATTTTTTTGGCTATGAAGTTTGAATAAAGAGGGGCTCCTGCAGAATTGTATCTGTAGATCTGAAGTAGGAAGACTTCATTCGTCTGCAACCTGTGGGTATCGGATCCGATCTCGGATCCGAGCCGGCAATTCAAAAGCTTAGGCTCCGAGCTCCTAGCTCCTCCCTCTTACCCATAACCCCTTGCCAAGCCCTGACTGACCTCAGATTTCGTTTGCCGCTTTTCAAGAAGCAACGGAATTCTTGAGCTCCTGGCGTGGTTTTGAGATGAGTAGTTTTCTGACAGGAAAATTGTTTAAATTCTCTTTTTTTGTTTCAAATATAGTTATTGTTGTGTGTGGTTAAGGCTTTCCCTCCCTCTTTAGTTAATTTTTCTCGGGTTTTTCGTAGATTGTTTGTGTGTGTGTGTGTGTTTAGGCCTTAGGTGTTATGTCTGAAGCCCCTAAGGCTGTCTTTTCGAAATGTACCGAGTGTGGCCATAAGCTGTCCCCAGCAGATAGCCACACTCGGTGCGTCATGCTTGGGGTTGAACACCTGTCTTCTGGTTGTACCATTTGTGCAGGGTTCAACCCGGCTTTAAGGAACGGAGGTCGAAGTTAGTGCTGGCGGGTCTTTTACCCCAGATACTGCTTCGCCTCTGCTCTCCAGTCAGCAACTTGTTGCTGTGAGTTCTCCCTCCGGCTGGGACTCAACCTCCCTTAAAAATGCCGGAGGAAGGATTCTAGTAGGGAGAGACAGAAGGAGAGGCACAGGGAGAAGCACCACAAGAGGAGAGCCAAGCTTCCAGCTCGGCTCCTCCATCTAAGCGGGCTTCCCTGTGCCTTCTAGCCTTCCTCCTCCTCGGCTCCACTCCCCTCGGTTCTCTCCTGGACCCGAGGAGGAGGAGGCTAGCCCTTCCAGGAGGTCACCGAGACGGTTCTCTAGGTCCGCCGGTGGCCTCCTCTAGATCGACTTTTCGATGGAAGCTGATATGGACCGGATGATGAGGAAATTCATCCAGGCCCAAATGCAAATGGGAGTGCTCCTAGCCCCCAACCGGGAGGGCTTGACCTTTTCGCCCCCGTAGCTCCTTCTCCGACCCATACCACGGGTTCGGAGCTTTCGGCGCCGTGCAGATTTGGATCCGGGGGTGGGTCGGATCCGATTGGTCGGCGCACCTCTGATCCGTCCCATCCCTTGAGTGCTTGGTGCCGGACCCGACCTCTCGGAGCCGAGGCGAGCCTCGGATCCGAGGGAGCTGGTGTGTCTTCGGCTCCGTCCAGGTCGGAGCACACTGGTCTCGGATCCGACGGTTGATCCGCACGTTGGATCCGAGTGGGGTCGGCTCGGGCTTAGAGAAGCTGGCTCCCCTCGGCTTTCAACGTTATGGAAAGGGCACTGTCGAGGACATCCGGACCCCCGGTCCCTGCCACGGCTCCATCCCGCACTCCATTGCAGTTGGGCCAGGCCCCCACCAGCCGGTCCCAGGGACAGCCCGCCTCGATGTCCCAAGTGGTTCCCTTGGAACATCCATCTGCTGAAGAGTACTCCTCGGACAGACCCCGATGAAGTACCTCGAAGCGCAAGTGCAAGAGGAGGCACATCGACTCCCTGAGTCCGTCACTGAAGACACGGACTTGGATGAAGGGAAGGCTCCCTAGGTCACCCCCTGAGGACGTCTCATTTGGAGACATCATGGAGATGTTAAGGATCAGGGGGTGGTCTGCCCCAAGGCTTCTTCGGACGAGTCTGTGTTCTTGGAGGCATTCGAGGCGGGCCCTTCTACCTCTTGGGTGTCCCCTCCTGCTGACCCCCTGGTAGATCTTATATCTATCAGGGCGTGGAAGGATCCGGACACCATTGAGCCTATCCCAAAACGCCCGGACCGCATTCTTTCTCCTCCATCAGACCGCACCCACTGGAGTAAGGGTCCCCCAGTAGATGCCATGATGATGGCTGCAGCCACGAAGAGGGAATTGGCCCAGGAGAGTCCCTCCGGGCAAGGAGTCCCGTTCGATGGATCGAATTGGGAAGCGAGTGTTTAGTTCAGCGACCTTCTCCTTGAGAGCGCTGAACTACATGGCGCATGTCATTAGGATGCAGCGAGATCTGATTAAAGAGTACGCTGCATCTCCCCCGGAGTCCATCTCGAGTGAGGATAAGCAGGTTTATTCCACCCGAATGGCCACTCTAAGATCTGTGTCCAATACATCTATGCGGCTACTGTCTCATGCTACTGAGGGAGCCGCTAGAGCCAGCGGAGCAGGCCTTGTCATGAGGCGACAGGCCTGGCTCCGCCATTGTGATTTTGCTGAGCCCTTTAAGGCGACCTTCGCGAATGCCCCTTTCGATGGTTCTGCCTTATTTGGCAAGACTGTTCGCGAGACACTTGTCCAGAGCGAAAAGGACGGGAAGACGCTGTCTGCCATCGGAGTCCGCTTCTCAGCTCCCCAGAGGTCCTTCTCTAAGAACCAAAAGGGACAGAAGTCGCAGCAGTCCCAACCTGCTCCGGATAACCAGTCCTTCCGTGGCAGAGGAGGACGGGGAGGTCGTCGTGCCAGAGGCAGGGGGGCTCCTGGCAATTTTGGGTCCAGAGAACCCTTCTCTGAGAGACCCACGCAGCAGCCCTGAAGGGTTGCCCGGCTGTCCGTCTCTGGAGGCAGTTGGGGCGGTTTCGATGCACCTGACTTCTTGGGAGTCCATAACAACAGACAGTTGGGTGCTTCGACTCATATCCAGAGGATATTCAATACCCCTAATCAAGATCCCCAAATCTCGCAGCCTCCCAGATGTTCCACCCGACCAAAGGGAGGCGGCAGCTCAAATCGAGCAGCTGCTAGGAAAAAGAGCCATCCAGCGTGTCCCCCCAGATCAAGCCGGATTAGGGTTTTACTCCAGGTTCTTTTTGGTGCCAAAGAAGACGGGGGACTTAAGACCAATTTTAGACCTTTCCCTGTTGAACCTGTCAGTAACCAAGCAAAAGTTCCGGATGGTCACCCTGCAATCTATACTCACCCTTGAGGGAGAACGACTGGATGTGTTCCATAGACCTCAAGGATGCGCACTACCACATTCGGATGGACAGACGATCCAGGAGGTTTCTTCGCTTCCGGCTGGGAGCCAGTCACTATCAGTTCAGGGTCCTCCCCTTTGGTCTCACCTCAGCCCCAGGGTGTTTACCAAGGTGTTAGCGGTGGTAGCAGCCCACCTGAGGCTCCAGGGATTACAGGTCTTTCCGTACCTGGACGACTGGCTCCTGACTGCATCATCAAGGCATCTTCTGTGCTCAGCCAGGGATTACTTCCTTCAACTAGCACCAAGGCTGGGCATAACGATCAACTGGGAGAAATCTTTCCTGAATCCAACTCAAATTATAGATTTCATAGGAGGAAGACTAGACACCAGATCAATGCGAGCCTTCCTCACCCCAGACCGTATAGTCAGCCTGAGGTGTCATGTGACAGCAATCCTTCAACCGTCACCAACTGCAGCTTCGGTCCTGAGGGCCCTAGGTTCTATGGCGGCAGCTATCCCGCTTCTAATTCATGCCCGCTTACGCATGCGGGTTCTTCAATGGACCCTTCAAGTTCAATGGTCTCTTCTTTGTTCGTCTCTAAACGCTCCGATTGCGGTCAGCAGAGCGTGCAGGGACTCTCTTCTGTGGTGGCTTCTTTCTCCGGAGCCCCTAGCAGGAAGACCCTTTTGCGCTGCATTTCCCCGAGCCACAGTGACCACGGACGCTTCTTGCCTCGGGTGGGGGGGGCATTCTGCGGGAAAGATTGTCCAAGGCACGTGGAATCCCACAGAGACATCATTGCATATAAATGTCCTGGAAATGAGGGCGGTGCTCCTAGCGTTGCAAGCACTTCACCACGTTCTTCCTACAGGGACTATTGCGATTCAGACAGACAACATGTCCGTAGTCTGGTATATCAACAAGCAGGGAGGAACCAGGTCTTATCCCCTTTGTCGAGAGGCCATGAGAGTCTGGGAATGGGCAATTTCCACCAAACGCTTTCTGATAGCAACGCACATTCCGGAAAGTCCAACATCCTTGCGGACAAGCTCAGTCGCACCATCCTTTCTCCACACGAGTGGTCCCTAAACCTTCAAGTAGCGAAGAAGATTTTTGCCGTTTGGGGCAACCCTGTTGCGATCTTTTGCTTCTCCCTCAAACGCCAAATGCGACAATTTCTTCGCTCTACTTCCCCACCAGGGGAGTTCGAGGATGCTTTGGTGCATGCTTGGCCTCCCGGTCTCCTTTATGCCTACCCTCCACTTCCTCTGATGCAGAGGTTTCTGCAGAAAGCCAACAGTTTGGGGAGCAGAATGATTCTCATTGCCCCATTCTGGCCTCGACAACCTTGGTTCCCTTCGTATGGTCTCACAAAATCAATCCACCATGGATTCTGGATCCAATTTGGATCTCATCTCTCACCCTCTGGGAATGCCAGTTCCCAATCTGCGGACCCTGAAGTTGACAGCTTGGCTGCTCCAATTCCAACCTTAATTAGGACTCCCGGTATCTCTTCACCGGTCAAAGCAATTTTGGTGGCTGCTCATAAACCTTCTACCAGACAGGTTTATCGGAGTAAATGGAAGAGGTTCTCTATATGGGCAGGGCAGAGAACAGTGGATCCCTTTTCAGCACCTATCTCTGCGGTGCTAGAATTTCTAACAGACCTCTTTCATCAAGGGGCCAGTTCTTCCACGATTAAAGTACAATTGGCGGCTATATCGCATTATAATATTGGACAGGACACAGCTCCTCTTATGACAGCGAAATTATGCAAATCCTTTCTCAAGGGAGTTTTTTTATTAAGACCTCCAGTCAAGGAGGTTGTACCGCCTTGGGATTTGTCTTTAGTCCTGCAGGCCCTTACTGCTCCTCCCTTCGAGCCTGCAGCTTCTGCTGATTTAAAATTCCTTTCCTGGAAGACTGTCTTTCTGGTAGCTATCACTTCAGCCAGAAGGGTGTCTGAGCTTCAGGCTCTTTGTGTCAAACCGCCTTACCTTTCTTTCTTCCCTGATAGGGTGTGCCTCAGGACCAATCCATCTTTTCTTCGAAGGTCTCTTCTGAATCCAATATTAACCAGTCAATCAATTTGCCTGTCTTTTTCCCAAGTATTCAAACAAAGGGAATACAAATTGCATTCATTGGATGTTCATAGACAATTACGTTTTATATTAACAGGACAGCTGGCCACAGGAAATCAGATCAGCTGTTAGTCTCCTTTGCTAAATTTGCTCTGGGTAAAGCAGTGTCTAAAGTCACTCTGTCTAAATGGATTGCTAATTGCATATTGCAGGCATATGACACTTCAGGCAGACCTGCTCCTCAGAGGGTTACGGCTCATTCTACTAGGGCAGTTTCTCGTCAGCCGCCTTTAAGTCCCGTGTTTCGTTGGATGATATCTGCGGCAGCTACTTGGGCCTCGCCTCATACTTTTATTTCTCATTACAAGGTGGATGTTGTTTCTAGAGGAAGAGCATCCTTTGGCTCAGCGGTGCTCCGGAACATCCTTCCATGATGGCCGCCCAAGATTCAGGTAGCTAGGGACTCTGTCCCACAGGTTGCAGACGAATGAAGTCTTCCTACTTCAGATTTAGAAGTTATGTACTCACCATAACGTTCCATCTGAGTAGGTGACTTCATTCGGTAACATCCTCCATCCCCTGACCTTTATAGAGCGAGTATTTATGCTGTTTTAGTATACTGTGGTCAGTATTTGAGGCAAACTCAATCTGAGGTCAGTCAGGGCTTGGCAAGGGGTTATGGGTAAGAGGGAGGAGCTAGGAGCTCGGAGCCTAAGCTTTTGAATTGCCGGCTCGGATCCGATACCCACAGGTTGCATCCGAATGAAGTCACCTACTCAGATGGAACGTTATGGTGAGTACATAACTTCTAATTATTTTAAATAGAGGTTTGTTAGTGCGTAGAATTCTAGTACTGAAGTAAGGATGTATTGGGTTTTGTAATGCAGGGGTCTTAATCTGGGTAGTAGAGAATCTTATGTGTTAATATAAGCTAATTATAAAGGGTAAGATGGGGAAGCTCAAGTCAATCTAGTTGTTTTAGGGAAGAGCACTGGTGTGCAAGATGTGGACTATTGCTGGCAAACCTTGCAGGTTTGTTGTAGCAGGCATCAAGTTTAGCTAAGTTTGATTTGCTAAGATTGGTGAGGATAAGGGGAGGCATAAAGTAGAGATAAGATGCGTTTGGGCTATTGTAGCCCTGGTGGGGTTGGTGAGGAATAGTGCCCCCAGCTTTTTATGAACTTTCTTTATGGTGAGTGCCCCAAGCTTTTTATGAACTTTCTTTATGGTGAGTGAATTGTGAACATCAAATTTCATATAACAGTTTATTTCAACTCCTAAGAGTTTGGTGTGAGTAGTTGGAAAGAGTTGTATTATTGTTAGAGGTGATGGAAAAAAGTGGGTAAATAAGTGGAGTGGTTAGAATGGTGGAATATGAGAAGTTTTGGTTTTGTTGGGGTTTAGTATTAGTTGAGCTTTAGTAAGCCATTCGTCTACAGACAGAGGCCTGTGTTAGTGAGTGGAGTTCACTGAGGGAGGGAGAGGTGCAGATTAGTGTAGTAGTCAGCCTATTGGATGACCTGAGGCATCTATTGAAGTGTGGAGGTTTAGTGAAGATGGAGAATAGTGTAGCGCCCAGTGTGACTGCTAATAGAGGAGAGATTCCCTGTCTCCACAGAACTACTTATTGTTGCCTACCTGACAAGTAGCTTTGAAACCATGTGATGGTGGATTTACTAAGGTTAAGCTCCGAGAGGAAGTCATGAGTTTGTTGTGGTTAACCATATCAAATGCTTTTGAGAGATCTAAAAAGGTAGCAGCGACATAGTTATCATTATTTTGCTGGTTGTTTACTGTTTGATAGAATAACATGAGGGCTGCTGTAATGTGATAGGGCCTAAAAAAGAAGTTATGTACTCACCATAACGTTCCATGTGAGTTGTTCATCTCGACTTGCAAAAGCGGAAGGTCTTCAACCAGCTCGAGGCCAACTCCCTGTCCCATGATGTACACCCTGATCTTCCCGCAGATCTTGTTTGCTGCCTGACTACCTAGTAGTATAAATATGCCACTCAGAGAGCTGGATAAGAGACTATGTGCCATATAAGAAAGGTGACGGACCTCAAGTAGATTAGATAGGGGTTTGAGGGTGGGACATAAGAATGAGGGCAAGATGAACAACTCGCATGGAACGTTATGGTGAGTATGTAACTTCATGGTGAGTATGTAACTTCTTTGTGAAGTTGTTCTATCTCGCCATTCATTCTTACTGATGGGTAGCATACCAAGCACTATCTTTCTCGGGTGGCTCACGAGAGAATATTCCTCAGAACTGTAGAATAAAGGAGGCCCTGTCCCTGGAGGCCTTGTCTACTTTGTAATGCGTGATAAAGGTATGAGGTCTTGACCAGGTAGCTGCTGCACAAATATTCCTCAGAACTGTAGAATCAAAGGAGGCCCTGTCCCTGGAGGCCTTGTCTGCTTTGTAATGCGTGATAAAGGTATGAGGTCTTGACCAGGAGGTAGCTGCTGCACAAATAGAATCTAATGGTAACCTTGCAGAAAAGGCTAATGAGGTTGAAACCACTCTAGTAGAGTGGGCCTTTATTTTTGTTGCAAGGGAGCATTCTCTGAACTATAAATGAAGGAAATGCAATCTGCCATCTTGACACAGTTACTTCTGTCACTAGGGCACCCTTTTTGACTCTGAAAAGGAAATGGAGCTTATCCGTTGATCAATTTTATCTTGATAGAACGAAACAATTTAGGAGTTGTCTATGAACGTCAAGTTTGTGCAGTTGTGTATTGAGGAAAGAAAACGGGCAACTCAATGGATTGGTTAAGATTTGCCTCTGAACAAACTTTTGGTAAAAATTATAGGTTAGTTCTGAGCGAAAGGTTTGATGGTCAAGGCCTGCAACTCGGAAATCCTCCGAGCCGAAGTAATGGCTATCAGAAAAATAGTCTTCCATGAAAGAAATTTCAAAGGACAGGGCAAGGCTGGTTCGAAAGGAGGTAATATGATTCTGGAGAGAGCAAAATTTAAATTCCATAGCCTGACTGGAGCTCTGGTTGGTGACCTCAAATGAATGGTACCTTTTTAAGAAAGGCTTTAGCGAGTTGGTATGACATGACATTGGAGCCTTGGAAGCCAAGATGAAAGTTCGAGATTGCTGCTAATTGAAATGTGATGGTAGCTGCAGCAGCTCCTTCATTGGAAAGTTTAGTTAGAAATTCCAGTATAGATGGGATCGGAGCTAGGTAAGGATCTACTTCATTCTGAGATGCCCATAAAGAAAATCTCTTCCATTTGCTAAGATACAACTTTCTGGTGGATGATTTATGGGAGGATGTTATAATATGTTGGGCCTCAGCTGAGAGGTTGTAAATGCTGGCTATTGTGGGAATTGGAGCAGCCAGTCAGTTTGAGGGAATGAAGAGAAGGATGAAGAGCCCCCGATGAATGGGTCAACAGATCCGGAACTGGGTCCAGGATCCAAGGTTCTTCCAAGAGATGAGGCTGGAGAAAGGGGAACCAAATCTGCCAAGGCCGGTAAGGGGCTATTAAGATCATGGTCCTTCCCAGAATTTTTGCTTTCTGTAATACTTTGGGAATCTGAGGGAAAGGCATAAAGGAGACTCTGGAGCCAATTGTGCACCAGTGCATCCCTTGAGGCATCCCCCAGCAGAGGAATCCGGGCAAAATAGCTGCTGCATTTTGTGTTTGTTGGGGTCGCAAAGAGATTGCAGCAAGACTGAGCCCACCTGCCGAATATCCTTTCTGCTACTTTGTTACTGTAGGCACCACTCGTGAGGCAGTAGAATTGCCCTGGTTAGCTTGTCTATCACATTGGATTTCCCCGGGATGTGCATTGCTATCAAAGTGCTGGGTGGAGATTTGCCCACTGCCATACTCTCATGGCCTCTGGACACACTTGGTAGGATTTGGTTCCTCCTTGTTTGTTGATGTACCAGACTACTGACGTGTCTGTCTGGATTGCAGTTCTCAGCGGTAGAGAGTCTTGAAAGGACCGAAACACTATAAATACCACTCTCATCTCCAGAACATTTACATGCAGATGAGCCTTGTGTTTCTTCCACGTGCCTTGGGCTGTTCTTCCCTGATAATGCCCCCCCCCCCCATCCATCCAATCAAGGAAGCGTCCGTGGTCACTGTGGCTATGGGATTGGGTAGAACGAATGGACGTCCCAGAGATGCATGTTGAGACGTCAGCCACTGTTGAAGGTCCATTTTGTACGCATTCGTTATGATTTGGTGTGACACTGGAAGCTCTTGAAAAGACCATTGAGAGAATAGGAGCCATTGTAGAACTCTCATGCGCATTCAAGCAAGGGGAATGGCAGTGATTGCTGTTGCCATCGATCTTAGCGATTTTTTTGAGTACCATTGAGACTGGGTCTTTTTTCATTGGAAGCAGGGTTAATATTTGTTTTCGTAAGAGAAATTCTTTCTGGAGGCAGACTTAATAGCATTGAAACTGTGTGTAGGTCTGCTCCAATTAAGACTGTCTGTTGCGATGGCGAGAAGGCAGATTTTTCTGAGTTTGTGGTAATCCCCAGTTGATTGCAGAGGTTTAAAATTGTGTCCCTCGCATGACTAAGTTGTTGCTTGGTGGTGGCAGTGAGGAGTCAAGTCATCTAGATATGGAAACACTTGGAATCCCAGCCGAGCGGTGACTACTGCTATACATTTGAACACACTGGGGCTGTAGTGAGACCAAAGGACAGAGCGCGAAATTGATAATGGCTGGATCCCAGCTGGAAGCATAGATTATCTCTGGATGGTCTGTCCATCTTTGTGGTAGTACGCATCCTAAAGATCTATAGAGCACATCCAATTGTCTTTCCCCAGAAAGGACAGTATCGACTGAAGCGTGACCATCTGGAACTTTGTCTTCTTTACTGACTTTGTCTGCTTGGGTCCAGAATAGGTCTCCATTCCCCTGTTTAATTTGGTACTAAAAAGAACCTTGAGTAAGTTATTGATCCTGTCTGATCTGCTGGGACTGTGGATGACTCTTTGCCCAGCAACCTTTGCACCTGTAAGGCTGGTTGGTCCCTGTGACTGGGTGGAACATCTGTGATTTTCTTAACTAGAGAGGGTGGAGTGGCAAAGGGAATGGAGTATCCTCTGGATATTCTGCTTTGTACCCGGCTGTCTTGTTGTTTTTAGCCAGGTGTCTAGGTACAAAGATAGGCATCCTCCGACTGCCTCCAGAGACTAACAGTTGGGCCTCCTGTCAGAAGCGCTGATGGGGCCTGCCAAAGAACCGATCTGTTGCCCTGGTTCTGTGGACCCACTCTGCCACGTGGGTGACATCTTCCATTATTACCCCCTCCTCTGCCTCTAGACGGGGTTTCACCACGAGTGTTCTGGAAAGGTCCTTGAGATTTACGGAACCACATCTTTCCACCTCCCCTCTCTTTGGGGTAAGGTCTATTCGGGGTAGAAAAACTTACACTAGCAGACAAGGTCTTCCCGTCTCTTTCACTCCTGTTAAGTGTTTCTTTTACCTTTAGGTCTGAAAAGGGATGAACAGTCAAAGGGGTGTTAATGAAGGAAGACTTCAAGGGTTCTGCAAAGAAACAGAAATGCATCCAGCAATGTCTCCTGAGAGCAATTCCTGCAACAGCTGCTCTGCTCGTACCATCAGCTGCATATGACAACAGATGCATAGAAGAGCTCATTATCGAATTGAGCGGAGAGCTGGGAAGTTACTTCCGCAGGTTGAACCCTGCAGAGGGCATCTCCTAGCTCCTTCAGAAGATTCCTTTGTAACCTAGTAAAATGTTGGAGGTAGTTCAGCAATCGAAGGATGAAGGCAGCTGAACTAAACATACGCTTCCTGTATCCGTCCATAATCCTGGGTCCTCTATTAAGAGGAAGAACAGATGAAGTCTCCGATTTTAATTCCTTCTTGGTGGCTGCTGCCACCACCATAGCATCAACAGATACTCCTTTAGTACGGTAAAGTCTGTTTTGAGGGCTAGTTATAAATTTGTTAGGCCTCCTGGGGACTGGCTCTGTGGTGTCTGAGAGGTAAAGTCAGCACTGACAAGTTGGACCTATTATTCTCCCCAGACCTAATCGGTCGGCTCCGAAGATATCCGGGCAGTCGGGGCTGAAAAACCTAGACTAGGTGTTGGACCAGAGGGTTCCACGCTCTCCGCCTCCGAAACTTCCATGCATATCGGAGGAGGAACAGAAGATGTTGGAGGAACTAAGGTCTGCTCCAAAGCCCCTGGGGTCGGTGCCGATAAAATTTTTGCCAGCGCCAGTATCTGTAGAAGCTTCTTCACACGGTCCACATCCAAATCAAGACGGTCTGCTTGAGGCCTATGAAGAATGTGACGAAGCCACCGATTGCAATATGGGAGACTTCAAGGTACGCGATACCGGCTCCTAACCATAACGGAACCGATGCAAAGCTTTACTAGAAGTGGATTTTGAAGTAGATGGGCTTTTTGTCAGTTCCGTGGGTTTTTTTTTTTTTTTTGGGGGGGGGGGGTGCTTGTCTGACTTATCCAGCGACTCTTGAAAAGAGAATTCCAGCAGACCCTTATCCATAAGCTTTTTTTCTCTCCTGTAGCACTCTGGAGCTAAAGGAGTGGCATTATCGCACAGCTTTCCTGTAGGTGTACCTTACCCAAACAGACACATTGTGTGTCAGTTATAGACCTCTCTTGCCCACATCTTGGACATTTTTTGAAGCCAGACTTGGCTTTTTCCTTCTCTTGCTGGGACATATTTCCAAAAACAGTTAACAAAGAATAGTCAAACACAGCAAGAAAGCCTTGTAAAATGAGTGGGCTCTAACAATAGTATCAGGGGCTCTAACAATAGTATCAGGGAATAGGTTTTCAGAGATTCAACTGTTGATAAGAATAGATACTGGATATGCAATAGCATCAGCTGCTATTTTCAAAAGATTCAGCAGGGAGATTATCGGCGGCAAGGGTAGAAGGTTTGTTTCATAAGGAGTTTTTTGATAAAAATAGTAACAATGGTTTTACTCTACATACTAAGGAAAGAATTCTACACACCTTTCAAACTGTTTTGTGATAGCATACTTTGGCAGAGTTTATTTGTATGGGGACATACTTGCTTATTACTAGAAACTTTGTGATGCATTATCCAGTACTGCCGGTTTATTATTCTGGCTGGTGTTCTCTCCCCTGACTTCATGGAGCCTCTGGCTGGTGTTCTCTCCCTTGACTTCATGGAGCCTAACTCTGGTACCCCTATCAGGTTCGGTTGCACTTAAGGGAAAAGAATATGGCTCAGCATATGGTTAGTAATTCTGTCAGGGTCCCTGCTTGGCCCATGAACCACTTAACCTTTGCTCAATCTCCCGCTAGTATAGCTTTTCCAAGCTACTATGGAACAGGCATTAGATGCTTCCTCTAAGACTGTTCTAGCAGGTATGAGAGAACCAAATCTTGTAGAAACAGGACTACTCTGGGTTAAGTGACCCCTTGCCAAATAGATACTCTGCCCCCAGATATTTTTATCTAGTGATGCTTATAGTTCTTGTGAACAATCTTCCTAACACAGCTGATGATTGGATTATAGCCGTTTTATAAGGCTGATGAGATTTCCTTAGCTTAGCGTGTTTTGCAGACAGCCAATTTTGGTAGGTGTGTTCCCATACAGGTCTCTAGCCAAACTAGCACTAAAGTCAGTGAGGAGGGATCCGAGAAGATGTTTGTAAAGCGGCTTGCAGGACACCAATATCTATTCCAGCAGTCCTCAAATGGATGATCTCTGGTATGGCAGGTCTCTCCTTATTTAACTGCTGACCTAGCTGCAATTTCTCTAGCTGTCTGCCCAAATAAGTCCTTGGCTTTATGTCATCCAGCACTGTATGATAAAGAAGGAAAGTGGTTAGATCTTCAGGGTAAATGGATATCTTTTTTTAGTATTCTAACCTTTTAGAATATTAAATTTTAAAGGCTGTATAGGGAAATATGTTTTCCACTGTACTTATAATTTGGATTATTTTGCTGCTTCCTTTACTTAAGAGCAAAGTCTGGTATGAATGAAATTGAGGTACTTGCGTGTTATCGCAACCGGATTTTCACGATAATGTTGGTTGCTTCGGTTTACATGAAAAAAGTCTTATAAACTTTAACATGTTTTATGTACTGTTTATAAGGTTTAACTGTTTACCATTAAAACCACTGACAAAATAAGCCTTGAAAATAGGTTTTCCAGGTTACCGCCAGCATCTCATGTCAGCTAAGCTTGTCCCCATACTGCTTTTATATGTGTTCCTCTTTTCATGCCATTAAAAGAGTTGTCAAAGCTGTAGTTAATTGGTTTTTCAAAGGCAGGTTTTTACATTTTTAATTGAAGAGGCAGGGAATGACAGAACTACATTCCCTTCAAATTTTTAGGTACATGTCATACGTTGCACAGTTGCCCTACTGCATGTTTTTATCAGAATATACACCTTCAGAACTTTCAAGTATCAACACTACTGCTATGACGCACATCCACATTCATCCAAATGAAAATGCATGAAAGCAAAGGTAACGAGCAATAGATTTTGGCAGTAGGTCCTTACTGAAAAGGTTTGGATATTTAAGTACAAACTCCAGAAATAACAAAGTAAAGCAGAAAAATTAAGTCCGGAAAGCACCTTACATTGTACACTAAGTCCTACAGTGCTTTCAGGCCAATATACAAACGCATGCAACCGCTCTCCTCGCTAAACTCAACGCTGTGGCATTTTTACAGCAGGCTATCCACAACTCCTGAAACTGTGGTAGGTGATAAATCCCTAAAAAAAAAAGCACTACTAGTATCCCAGCACACTTTGGAATACTTTACCCTTCCGTAATAAATTTCTTTTTCGCTCCCTATCTAAACGTCAGTAAAGTCGATAAAGAAACAAACACGGCCAAACTTGCAGAAATACCGTCCATTGTATCACAAAATTTGGTTGCAGGTGCAGTCTCAAGAAATGCTGCATCTGTTGTATTAAGACTGCTTAGTTACATCTCTCTGATTTTTAAAAGCCAAAATTTTGAATGCACCAGTTCTGAATTGTTTGGGCCCCCTGTTACAGATTCTCAGACAGTTTGAAGAAGCAAATTAATGCGGGGGGGGGGAATCTAGGATGCTTTGTGTACCCAAGATCTTGCGAAGAAGGTGTTTTTCTTAGAGTACAAACAGAAGTAAGGGATCCAATGTCTGGATGTCTGGTTCCTTTCTGAAAAAAAGCAACTCCCTGCAAAATAATGACTTTGTAGAGTCACAGAGCACCCCTACCCCCCATTCCTTCTGTTCCCCTCTCCCCCAGGTGGTGTTGGCCCTGCAGCCTGGCCACAAGTGTTGGACACATGGGCTCTGACCGTTAATATGAGAGGATACATTTAGCATTCACAGAAAACTCTCCCCCATTTTGTCATTCCTCCACACCCACTCTTATCAGAGTGCGTTGTTTCTTGCAGTGCTTTACATAGTAGAAGTAGAGATCCATAGAACCGATGCATGCAATACATGTGTGTACAGTGTGTGCGCGTGTGTACAGTGTGTGTGATACATATATATGTATGTATGTGTGTATATATATATATATATATATATATATATATAGTGTGTATGTGTATATATATATATATATATATATATATATATATATATATATATATATATATATATACACATACACACAGGCAGAGGATTGTACTCCAGAATCTTGTTACCAAAAAGCATTCCTGAGCAGCTATCCAAGATTTGTTATTTCTAAACGCATGCCTCAGTGGCAGCACCCACCCACCATTCCCCAGACTGTGGGTTTTGATCTTTGATTCAGTTGTTGGAGGTTTTTTATGGTATTGTGACTGGCTACTAACTTGCTCTTCCTGAGGTAATTTGACTTTAGGTACTTTCATATTTTTTATTTGTGGAAGTGAAAGTCTGAAAATTCTATGCCTGTGACAGCTGTAGGCTTCCCTGTCAGGATAGCAATGTCTATTGGCTTCTCCCATTAGGGATCGTCACAATGCATCACAGGTCTGCAGATTAATTAGCAGTGGAGTTTTTACAATGAGTCGCCAGCCCAGCGCCCAACTTTCACAGAAGGCAGACACACACACATTCCTGCATGTCTTAAAACTCTCAACCACAAGGTGGACATGCATATTCCGCACAGAAGGTGCTCCATCTGAGAATCAGATCAGAGAACCTCTTGCTATGAGGTGACGACACTAACCGCTGCTCCACCGTGGCTCTTTCCTGTCGATATGCTATAATAATTGGCTGTCACAGGAAGAGAGGGAGGAGAGTGTACGTTTTTGAATTCTGGCCAGCCCTAGGTTACCTTGGCAGGTAACCCCCACAATGCCATTGAGGAATTTAAACATTATCTCTTACTAAGTAGGGCTTGTGCAACTTTACAGTCTAAAACAAAAGGTTTTAATGTGTTGCATTGGCATGATTTTTTTTCTGAGATACTTGACCTGGCTGCATGGATGTTACTGTCCTGCAGAGGACCATACCACGGCAGTGGTGAAACTTTCCATGACAAGACTGTTAGGCACGCAGTGGTGTTCAGTTATAGGCACTTGACGTATGTATTCATGTTTTGTACAAAGTGAAGGAAATGTTTATGCCTTTATTTAGATGTTACTGTCTTTGCCAGAAGTGCATTTTAGCTGTAAATCTAAAAATGGAAGGTGTCACTTTAAAAAAATTTTTTTTTTTTTTTTTTTTTTTAAGTTTTGGTGTTACCGTAACACAGTGTAGATATGAATTGATATCTTGGGGTTATCCAGGACATGTCTTACACCTGTAAGACAAGTTTCACCTGACTGTCATGCTGTAAGCAAGTTTAGGCCTGTTTTTCATGTTTGTTGTAAAGCAGTGTGTCATGCTATTCTGACTTTTTGTAAAACCTTTCATTTAATTTGACTTGTCTTCCAGTTGTAAAGACTTCATGGTGCTTAAATACAGGCATTTAAAATGTTAGACAACACTATGGAAGATTTAGTAAAAGTTATTCCATGCAAACTAACACCAGCCATATAAGCTTGAATAACTGAGGTTTTCAGCTACTCAGTATTTTGAGACCTTCTAACCCAATCTGGTCAGAACTGGAATAATGTGGTACACTAATTGCAGGTAATAAAATTCTGTATCTAGAAACTTCATTTATGGGGCATTAAAATAGTTCAACCAAGAGCAGACCAAGACATGTATCATTGTAGGGAATTGTGAAGATTGCAGTTGCTGGTCAGGGTAATGTTCTTAAGATAGCAAAAAGATGATTAGCAGATGGCTGAAATCTGATCTTTTACTGTCAGTTTGTCCCTCTAAGTTGTATTCCTTTAGCATGAGTTGCAGGTTGGTTGATGTCCTTCAAGGATGCATCTGCAGTCATCACATATGGGTTGTCCTGCCTCAGGTAGCCCTTTGGTCGGCCGGATTCCAAAGTCTGGGTCTGGCCTCGGCTGATGTCGCACTTTCCCCGACGTCAGAGCGCCTGGGGTATAAAAGCATCAGCCGACGCCATTTTCCTCAGTCTTTCTTGCCGCGTGGTGCCTGAAGCAGAAGCAGTTCGCAAGTGCCGGTCGGCCAGCTCTTGTGATTCAGCTACCGAAGACTTCGAAAAAGATAAGTACCCCGTTGGGGACTCTTTCTTGCCTCAGCCGATGTCAGATAAAGTTAATAATTATTTAACTTGTGGGAAACAAATACCTCATAAGGATTTCCACTCTTACTGCCTAGGCCCAGACCACGACGTCTCAGCCTGTTCAGCCTGTGCTTCCTTCAACCGACGAACTCTTAGACGTCGGTCGGAGTTTGCAGAGGAATTCTTTGGGGCTAGTTTTGCTTACAAGATGCCGTCGGAGACTCAGACTTCGCATTTAGTCAAACGGAAGGACAAGGACAGACACGTGGGCCGCGGTTTCGGCTGAAACCACGGTCAGGCCTACCGCGAGTGTCTCTGTCTCGGCTGAAACAGAGTCCTTGGTACTTCCGATTACCGAAATCGCACAACCGACTACCTCGGCCCTGGAGGCCGCGGCCGAGTTGGTTATTGAATTACCTTCTGAAACTGGTGTCCAGGAACCTTCCGACACCATTCCTTTAGACAAGTCTACTCCTGCACGTGGTGCAGCCGCCAGACCTCCTGCATCCATGTCCATAAAGGCTTTCTCTAGGGCTAAAGCTGCTAAACTTACTAAAGCTTTGCCTCCCAAGGTTACCTCTCAGAGACCTTCTACTGGCTCACTGATTCTTAGCTTAGCAGAGGATCTTATCTCCTTAATTAGAGGTTCTCAACCTCATCTGGACAGGGGCTCTCAACCACCTCCAGACAAAAGGCCTAGGGTTGAGCCCTCTGACCCCCACTCCTCAGATGAATCCACTGATGGCTCTACTCTCAGACCACCAGGAGGAGGCTTATTCGGCCTACGAGGATTCTGATGCTGAAGAATCTATTCCCTCGGCCTCCCCTCCTGAAGAGTTTTCCTTTGGAGAGACATTACACTCTGAGAACATTTTCAATGGCAGGGTCAGGAATTCTCTGATTCTAGAAAGAGGTTAAGGACCTTTTTACATTTACCTCAGCATAGGCTTTTAGCTATACCTCCTGTTTTGAATGTTATTGATGATGTGTACTCTGATGCTAGTACAGCCCCTGACTCTCTCCCTCTGGCTCCTGCTAAACCTGATGGGTACTACAGGGTCCCGGACTCACATCTACACCTGTACAAGGCCCGCTCTGCTGATCCAGAAACTATTTCCCAGGGCCCAAAAGGGGTTGCAGCTGCCACTGCTAGAAATCCTCTACCCTCTGAAAGGGAGTCCAGAGCTTTAGAGAGATGGGGTAAGAAAGTGTATACTTCTGCAACTCTTTCCATGAGGGCATTAAATTGTCAATTTCATATGATACAGTACCAAGAGTATTTGTTAGATGAATTGCATAAGAAACTGTCTTCTTCTGAACCCCTTCATCGCAAATCCCTTCAGGATCTGGTACATAACTCCCAGCAGGTTAGTAACCATTTCTTGCAGTGTGGTTATGATGCATTGGAAGCTTCATGTAGGTCAGCTATGACAGGTGCAGTCATACGTAGGCATGCCTGGCTGAAGGAACAATCTCTGCCAGACCATGTTAAAGCTAAGCTTTTGGATGCTCCTATGGAAAAGCAAAAATTATTTGGTTCCACGGCTCAGGAGGTCTTAAAGAAATTTGAAGAAAATGCAAAGTCTGTGCAAACAGTCAAAGACTTTCTGCAAGTCCAACCACCGAGATTCAGCAGAAATTGGCATACTAAGAATTGGTCCTTTCTGAACTCTGACAGATCTCAGAGGCAGGAATAGATGTGCCAGAGGTAGAGGCCAAGCTAGAGGCTCCTACAGAGGCCGTCAATGGCAGCCTCCCAACCAGAGAGGTAGTGCAGGAACTACAACTGCTACACCAGGACAGACTCAATGACTTTGTTTTGACTCCGCCGACCAGGGCTCAATTAGAAGCACCTTTGGGCGGAAAGCTTTCTTTATTCTCAAAAAATTGGCACAGCATTACAAGGGACACATGGACACTGCAAATAATAGACAAAGGATACAGGTTCCATTTCCACACATTGCCAAAAAGAAAAGGCATGCCAGACCTGCCACCAAATCAGAGGGCAGAGGCATTGAAACAAATGTCCAACTTAATATGAATGAAAGCTATAGAAAAGGTACCTCTTTCAGAACAAGGCCAAGGATTTTACTCCAGATTATTCCTTGTTCCAAGAAAAGAAAATCAATGGAGGCCTATTCTCGACTTGTCCGCACTGAATACTTACCTCATTGTGCCAAAATTCAAAATGCTGACTCTACAGCAACTCCTTCCCATGCTGGGCAAGGGGTCTTGGCTGGTGACTCTCTAGACCTCAAGGAGGCATACCTGCATGTCCCATCAGACAAAGTTGCAGAAGACACCTCAGATTTCTTGCAGGGTCGGAGCATTATCAATTCTCAGCATTGCCCTTTGGCTTATCTACTGCGCCCAGAGTATTCACGAAATGCCTGGCATCAGTAATTGCACACTGCAGACTTCAGGGGATTCAAATTTACCCATATCTGGACGACTGCCTTATACAAGCGGACAGCAAGCAAACTTTGTTGAAGGACTTGGATTATGCCATCCACCTACTGCAGGCCTTGGGATATACAGTCAACATCCACAAATCAGGACTTGTTCCATCCCAAAGAATAACTTTTCTGGGTGCGGATCTAGACACAACCACCCAAATGGCCTTTCTCACAGACGAAAAACAAAAACAACTACCGGATTACTTCAAGAATCTGACCAGACAAACTCGACTGACTGCAAGGAAAATCCTGCAGGCCCTGGGTTACATGGCATCTTGCATTCTTCTGATCCCACAAGCAAGGCTGCATATGAGAAAATTACAATGGTATCTAAGGAGTTTATGGACTCAGCACAGTCGCAGCTTAGAAACCTTAATCCCACTCATTCCATGCCTCCAAAAGGAATTTCTGTGGTGGGCTCAAGCCTGCCAGTCGAACAGCGGGTTGCCCTTCAGCAAGCCAAGAGCCAACCAAACCATCACTACGGACGCTTCAGACCAAGGTTGGGGAGCACACATGGAGGGCAGATGTATCCAAGGGCTATGGTCACAAAGAGAGCTGCGCATGCACATAAACCAAAAGGAAATGCTGGCAGTGATACAAGCAATCGAGGCCTTCAAACCTTTTCTTCATCAAGGCCACCTACTCATAAGGACAGACAACACCACAGTTATGTGGTACATAAACAAGCAAGGAGGCACCCATTCCTACCCTCTTTGCAGACTGGCAATGAATCTATGGGAACTTTCCTTGAAACTCAGTATACAGCTGCAGTCCCAGTTCGTGCCAGGGAAAGACAATATACTGGCAGACAGCTTAAGCAGAAATATCATGGATGCACACGAATGGATGCTGCACCCAGACATCTTCTTACTCGTAACACAATCATGGGGAAGGCCGGAAATAGATCTGTTCGCCTCCCCCCACAATCAACTGAAGAAATTCTGCTTAAGGACATACCACCCACAAGCATGGAAAGTGGACGCTCTCTCTTTCAGCTGGAAAGCTAAGCTATCCCAGAGAGTGAAGGATATTATGGAAGCTTGACGGCCTTCCACAAGGAAGGCATATTCAGCAAAATGGAAAAGATTTCACACTTGGAACACAACAAAGGGCCTAGATGTGACAGTGATGAACATGGCGCACATACTGGAATATTTGGCAGAATTGTTTCACAACGGCCTGTGTCATCTCTTCCATTAAGATGCATGCCTCAGCAATTTCAGCAAAATACAATGTTAATCCACCTGTCTTCTCTCATCCTCTCCTGAGACGGTTTCTAAGAGGAATCAAAAATATCAATCCTCCAAGGAAACCACCTCTGCCTACTTGGGACCTTAACTTCATGTTGGAAAAACTAACACTTCCTCCCTTTGAACCAGCAGCATCTGCAGATCTTCAGTTTCTATCTTGGAAAACTGCCTTCCTACTGGCCATAACCTCAGCAAGAAGAGTATCTGAGTTACAAGCTCTAATGGCAGTACAGCCATTTCTTATCTTTCATCAGGACAGAGTTTCATTGAGAACCAATCCTACATTTATGCCAAAGGTGGTATCCAGGGTATCTTTGAACCAAGCTATTCACTTGCCTACATTCTTCCCACAACCACAAAACAAAGGGGAGAAACTTCTGCACACCCTGGACATACACAGACAGTTGTGCTACTACTTGGACAGAACTAAAAGTTACAGAAAGACTGATCAGCTGTTTGTAGCATATGCTGCTGGGGCACAAGGAAAAGCAATTTCCAAACAGACAATTTCAAAATGGATAGGAAATTGCATTTGTGTTTGTTACTCCTTTCATGCCAAAACTGTGCCAGCTGACATTAGACCTCATTCCACGAGAGCCACAGCCACCACCACAGCCTTCCTTAGAGGGGTGGCTACCAAGGACATTTTAGAAGCTGCTACATGGAGCTCTGTGCATACATTTGTCAAGCATTACAATTTACCTTTATACTCCAGATCCAGAGCAGGCTTTGCTACGGCAGTCCTGCAGGGTATCTTAGCTACACCATCCTTTACTTAGTACCTCCACCCCCAGATTGGCTATGGTATTCTACCCATATGTGATGACTGCAGATGCATCTTTGAAGGACATAGTACAGTTTTGTACCTACCATAAATGTAGATGTCCGATAGGTATGCATCTGCAGTCAGGTTTACCCTCCCTCCTCCCCCTCTGTGGTATACTTCTTGGGTTCTTA
Organism: Protopterus annectens; assembly: GCF_019279795.1. Classification (NCBI taxonomy): domain Eukaryota; kingdom Metazoa; phylum Chordata; order Ceratodontiformes; family Protopteridae; genus Protopterus; species Protopterus annectens. The sequence goes on from NC_056736.1 coordinate 529,683,665, forward strand.
CCCCTCTTATAGCTAGCTGGGGGGATCTATTATGGTGTATTTGTTTTTATAGTACTGTGCATGTTTGGATTTGTTTTTGCAATGCATACCTCCAAATTTTAGCCTTCCTTAGAGGGCACCAGGCATCTGGGGCAAGAAAAACTGAGGAAAATGGCGTCTGCTGATGCTTTTATACCCCAGACGCTCTGACGTCGGGGAAAGTGCGACATCAGCCGAGGCCAGACCCAGACTTTGGAATCCGGCCGACCGAAGGGCTGCCTGAGGCAGGACAACCCATATGTGATGACTGCAGATGCATACCTATCGGACATCTACATTTATGGTGGGTACAAAACTGTACTTTTTCCCTGGCAGCCAGTGGGCTGCTTATATTCCAAATAACACTTTGTCTTGACCAGCTTGATGTGGCCGTCAACCCCTTTGGTGTGGAAAAAACACTTTTTCATAACGGGAGACTACCTCACCTACTCAAATTGTGGCACCTATTACTCCAAAAGTTGGATATGTCCGGGGAATACTTAGACATATCTGTTCCTGAGAATTTATTTAAAAAAAAAAAAAAAAACTAGAGCACGCAATATTCTTTATCTGGTCCCAATTAGTATCTGTAAGCACCACCCTTCCAATTTCTCTGTACCTGGGTGTTTGACCATAATCTTGGAGTCTTTTTAAAAATGTCAAACTCCTGCTGTCAGTAATTCTACAGTCAAAAATTTCAGATTGGCAGACCTCATCCAACTAAGTTATCCAGATTCACTTGTAATATCAGCAAACCCATCCTAGCTGCTGTATATACAAAGGAGTTGATTCCCACATATACAAGTGCCTACATCTGTTTGTTCCTCCTGGAGACAAATGGGAAGTCTGACCAAACCACCCTGTTGGTTCACCTGATTATGTAAATGCTGTAACGAGAGACTTCTTAAATCATACAGCAGAATATCGGTAAGGAACTAAAAGCTACTGTCAGGGTTAGTAAAGCAAATTCATGAACCTAAATTAAGCTTCTGAAGCTGAAGTTAGACCTTTAGTTATGTTAGAAAACCAAGAAATACTATCTAGCAATGCTTGAATTTACCAAAAATGGCACCACCTTGTAGACCTAGCAAATGTACTACTAGACAGATTTAGCACAAACTTTACCACTGATGTAATAAATTCAGCACATGTTCCTTTGTGATATTTAGAAGTTGTAGGGATTTGTGAGTGTGTGCTATCAATACAAAAATACTACTACCATGGGGCCTGATAATTTACATGGATGCATAACTAGCACCAAACATGCTGATTGGGGACCCCACAATTTGTTTAACCTAAGCATAATTATAGGATTTGCCCCAAAAGTATAGGAAATTGCATTGGGGGATGCCTTGGCACAAGGGTTATCCAAGCATGGAGTCTTTGGGGGAACTTTAGACCCATTAGCTAGACTAGGTTGATTTGCAGAGCCATGCAAATGCATCATAAACGTTTTGTATCCCATAGACAGCAGTCATTCTGTTCCCGCAACATATTTGTATCTGGCTGCGGTGTTCAACACTGTACAATGCTAGCTTATTAAACGATAAGCCAAGTGCCTTAAAAGTAGATTCATACATGGTGAGGTGGGTAGCCAGCTGGCTAAAAGATATGGAGTCCACAGAGTAAAGGTGGCAAGTGTCATCTGAAAGTATGAAGGTGTAACCAGTGCTGGTCTGCATGGATCAGTACTGGGGTCCACATTTAGCATCCTACTTCTCTGATCACCATACCAGAAATTTTGTGACCCTTTAACTGTGTTTGCCAACTGAATATTGTCAAACCTCCTGCTGATACCAGCTTGCTACAGCAGGATCTAACACTCTCTCATAAGCAACTGGCATACAGAACAAGGGGTAAAATTTTAAATGTGAAAAAATTTCTTCCCTCATTGTACAGCATAGCCAGTACCTCACCTGAATGCAGCATCATTTTATAGTATTTTGGAACCTGGGTTGATTCAATTTCATCATCATAGGTCATGATCATAGGCGTGTACTAGGCTAATGGCCCTGGGGCCTTTACAAGCCTAACCCATAGGATTACCCTGGCATCATGCCACCAGACCTTAGTTCCCAGACAGTGTTTGTGTATAAATGACCAAAAAAAATGGCAAAGGTGATGCCAACGTTGATGGATATGGATCAGTGTGGTGTTGTGGAGGGGAGGCAAATTACAGAACAAGGATGATTCGGAGGGAAGCAGAATCCAAGAAGCCACCACTGTTGCTGGTGGCTTTTGATGCAGAGAAAGCATCTGACGGAGTAAGCTGGGATTTTATGAGCAGGGCAATGGAAGCATTTGCATTGCTGGATATAATTTTAATGTTGATTAGGAGGATAATTGAGGGATCAGAGACCAAGATAAAAGTTGGTGCGTCCCCCTTTAATTTCTGTTTGAGTGGAGGAACCATGCAGGGGTGTTCTCTTTCTTCTTTGTGTGTGTTATATTTAGAACCACCATTGAAAAAAAATAAGGGACTTGAATTCAAAAATACATAATTATTTAAACTCTCATATGTAATATCTTAATATTATAAACATGCATTGTATTTGTCTGCTGATGTTTTTGAATGCAATTTTTTTTCTCAATATTGTAATCCTGAATTTGTATTTTTTTTGTCAATGCTTGAATGTAAAAACTGCCTGATTTTTATATTTCTGTGGAGCTTTTATCCCCGGGCCTCTGCTGAAAACAGGCCTCTGGCCCAGTCGGACATTCCCAGTCAACAAGATGCAATAATTTAGTATGGTAGCCAAGAAAAGCTGACTTTATCTGCAGATATTTTATACCAGAATAAAAAAATACAGAAAAAAGGACATTTCAGCGTTTTGGAACATTTTGAGACTGTTTTCAAGTCTTTTCTGATCCAAAATTAAGGAAGCCAAAACAAAGGCAATAGGTGTAAACTGTGTATCCACACATAAATTAGTTCAGCAATATCCATATTTATGGGGACACGATAAGATGAAGTAGTTAGGAGCATGGATTAAAAAGGATTCTGTTGTGGCAGCTAATGATATGTGGGAAGAGACAAAAGATAATACAAAAAGTGAGAAATGGAAGTTCTGTTTTATGGATAGAAAGATACAAGAAGTCAATGTTTTTAGTCCATTTAGTTTTATGTACAGGTCAGGCATATTTATCAATCAGAGAAACTGTGAACAGCAATCTGAGAGCTGAAATATTTCATTGGATTCTTCCAACAGAATAAAAAGTGACTGAGATTACCTTATTTGAAGGGGTACTTCACAGCTACACAGTTAATGCTCCTATAAACAATACAGGAATATTTTTATCAACCCAAGAAGTTATGAAGAGTAATAAATAGCTGAAGGATTTTAACTGGGAGGGGAAGACGGGAAGAATCAAGCAGGATAAGCTATTTCTTCCAGTAAACAAGGTGGTTTGGGATTACCTTACTTGGAGATATTTCAGAGATACACACCCCCACCAGGGGCAGCAATATCCTACACATGGTCATTACCAACATGGGCGACTGGTGTTACACACCAGAGGTCAATTCCTTGTTGTTCAGATCCGATCACAAGCTAACCACCCTAGACATCCACATCCCGCCCCCACCCCGTTAGGGAAACCACCATAAAAATTTCTCCAAAGCCAACTTCATGCTACTTAAGACGGAAGTGGCAACTTCACGACACCCATGCAGATGGGCAATAGAGGTATGACTGCAGAATACACAGTGCACAATGCACTTTATAAGCACTTACACGAGTGCATGGTTCATGCTATCCCTAACGAAACCAAGATGCTATCCTCCAAAAAAGGAAAGCCAATCTGGTGGTCTCCTGCCATAAACTAAAACAGAAATTTTTTTTTTTTTTTTGCAACCGAGTAAAATCCCATGATTGGAGGAACTCCCTTGTCATCCTCCGTAAGAAGCCGAGATGCCTCATAAAACCCTCCTAAGCTAGTTACGAAAACAAAATCGCCATAGATTCTAAAGACGACCACAAAGCATTCTATAGCTATGTTAAGAATCTCAGTGGCAACATTCTGATCTGCTTGGAGTTGCAGCACAATGACACTAAATATACAGAACCAACTGATACTGCCAACATCCTGGCAGATACCCCCCCTCCCCCGACCCCCAAAAAGGCCCATCTCTATACCGGAAGAATGCAAAGTTCCTGTAATCACGGCTGCACAGGTAACCACCACACTCTACAAAGCCAAGAACACAGCATCCATGTGACCTGCCAACATCCCAGGCTGCATTCTACACAAACTGCAGAATGAACAGACACCTCACCTAAGCACCATGTTCAATCCGTATCTCATCTCAGGCTTTGTGCCCACTGAATGGGGCACAGCGACAGTTATCCCACTCCACAAAGGGGTAGCCACCACTGCCCCCGGGAACTACCACCCCATTAGCTTAACGAGCCTAGTCTGCAAGACCATGGAACGTATCATCATGGATCTTGTACACAAAAGACATTGGTAATCTCCAGACTCTGGACCCCACCCATTTCGGGATTGTAAAAGGCAGACCATGTCTCCTAAACTTGATGGGCTTAAGTAGTCACCAAAGCCGTATACTAGGGTAAGGTGGTTCACACAGCCTATTTAGATCTCACCAAGGCTTTTGACACCATCCCCCAGTCTGGAATTCTAGATAAACTCACTAAACTAGGTACAAATCCCCATGTCACAAGATGGGTTGCTAACTGGCTCACTGACAGAACCCACACTGTGAAAGTAGCGGACTCCAAATATGACTTCAGACCAGACCAGTGACAAGTGGAGTACCACAGGGTTCAGTCCTGGGTCCTCTCCTGTTTGGTATGTACCTCAGACGTAAACAACTGGAAAGGCCACAGAAATACCTCACAAAGACCATTACCGGCCTCAAACAGATGCCTTACGCAGACAGTCTAAAAAAAACTTCCAGCTTTACTCCTTCGCATATCGCCTACTCCGAGACTATCTCTGCCTAACATACAAAGCTATGTCAAACCCAGAGCTGTTGGACATGCTCCACTTAAAGAAATCCCAATACCTCCAAGCTACACGCTCTAGGGACCTAAACCTTGTCACTACAATAAAAACATACTGGAGGGATAAGATTCCTGTCTCACTTCATACTCTGGAACAAACATCAAAGCTCCTCATTCTATCACTGTAGCAGTAGTAGACTCACAATTTTATTTAGGACAGTTGGTTATTGAGAACAATGCACGTGTTTAAGTACCTTTTCTAGGTATATTAAGTGACTTGAAAGACACATGAGGTTCATAATCCAGGAGAGTGTTGCCCTAAAGTAGCTGAACAGAAAATTCTAAAAGTAATTTACCTTTACTCCTTTCTGTTTAGGTTCTTGTGGGGTAGTCTGTACCTTGTGTTTTGTGTCATTGATAAATACAGGAAATCTTCCTTGATGGTACGGAACAGGCCACATTGCTGCTTTTTCAGGACAGCCTACCTTCAGTGAGAACTTCCCTTCTGCATCTATGACAGCTCTTCAGAGCTCTAGTATTACTGTCTCCCAATGGGGGAATGTGCCTCCACATGTTGACTTTTTTTTTTCTTCCCTTTGCTTACAGTGCAAATATATGGTCTCGCTCCACTGGGTAGAACACCTAGTACTCCAGCTAGGTGTCACCTGTGTGGTGAGCTATGGCCACTATGATCATTTCCCACTGTCATCTGAGCTGCTAATTGAACTCTGGTCACCCAACTAAAAGTCATTAGTGCTTTTGTAAAAGCCTTTACAAAAAATATTACTCCTGTACTTTCTATGGATTTATGCTTTGTTCTTTAAAAGCTTCCCTTCTCCTCTTGGATTTATTTCAACTGTAGAAGGAAAATTCTTGTTTTATCACTATTACTTCAACTAGAAGAGTTTCACAAATCTGTGCATGATGTTGCTACTGAAATCTGTCATTACATCTGCTTGTATTATTTTCTTGGCTGTTCAAGGACTCCGGTTTTATATGGGCAACATTTTAGAGTAGAATCCCATCTGTCTATTTGTCAAACTATGCTCTAAAGTTGCTGAAGTGACACTGGTTAAGTGATTTTGTGTTCATTTAGTATAGGCCACTGTCTGCTAGGACAGTGGACACCTCTTTCAAGCACTTTGTCACAGTGCATTTTAGATGACATTTGTGCAGCAGCTGCTTGGGCTTCACTGCTTACTTTTGCAAGAGACTGCAAGCTATCTATAATCTATAGATTTGAGGTGCCTTTCTGGGCCATTATCAGAGGTATGCTCCAAAAGGGACGCTTCCAGGATTAAGAGCTTTGTTTTGTCCTGTTGCCAAGGATGGACCATCTTATACCATGTATTAAAGCTATGTACTTGTCAATGTCTGGATGAGCAGTTACATCATTAACCTACCTACTTGCCTTCCCAGTCACCTTGCTTACCATGGTCAGCATGTCGTTACAGTAAAACAAAATAAGTAAATGTTACATAATGTGTTAATTTGGGTAAAGTATTGCTCCTGTTGGGCCTTTTTCTGAGATTTGGAAATCGAAGGTCTGTTTGCAGAGCCTTGTGAGGAAAAGTAAAGGAATAGTCTGAGCTGCATTGCATGAATGATGAAGCTGGTCATGTGGCATCTTGTTTGATTTTGACTTTACCCATGTACCAGTTTTAAAACCATATTATAGTTTAAAGATGGCTTCAAAAAATGTATTTCCACTGACTAATCAGTTTCTTTGAGCATCAACCAGAAAGAAATGCAAGATCTCCAATATTGATGTCCTTCAAGGATGCATCTGCAGTCCTTACAAATGGGTTGTCCTGTCGTCAGGCAGCCCTTCAGTCGGCCGGATTCCAAAGTCTGGGTCTGGCCTCGGCTGGTGTTGCACTTCACCCGACGTCATAGCTGCAGTTCTTCGGGTATAAAGGCATCAGCCGACGCTATTTTCCTCAGTCTTTCTTGCCGCATGGCGCCCGAAGCAGAAGGTGTTCGCAAGTGCCGGTCGGTCAGAACCAGAGATTACTACAAGTACTGAAGACTTCTAAAAAGCTAAGTACCCCGTTGGGGACGCTTTCTTGCCTCAGCCGATGTCAGAAAAAGTGAATAACTGTTTAACTTGTGGGAAACAAATACCTCATAAAGATTTCCACTCTTACTGCTTACCTTGCTTAGGCCCAGACCACGACGTAGCAGCTTGTCTAGCCTGTGCTTCTTTCAACCGACGGACGCTTAGACGTCGGTCGGAATTTGCTGAAGTGTTTTTCGGCTCCGGTTTTGCTTACATTATGCCGTCGGATCCTCCGACTACGCAAATTTCTAAAAAGCGCAAGGAAAAGGACAGACACTCGCGGTCCGCGGTTTCGGCCGAAACCGCGGTTAAGCCAACTGCGAGTGTCTTCGTTTCGGCTGAAACCGAGTCCACGGTTCTTCGGCCGAAAGCTTGCCACTTACCGAGGCCTCATATGAGGACTGTGATGCAGAAGAGTCCATTCCTTCTGCCTCTCCGCCTGAGGAATTTTCTTTTGGGGAAACCTTGCATGCTATGAGGGAACAATTTCAATGGCAGGGCCAGGATTTTTCAGATTCTAGGAAAAGGCTTAGAACCTTTTTGCATTTGCCACAGCATAGGCCTTTAGCCATTCCTCCAGTCCTTACTGTTGTGGATGATGCTTTTAATGATGCTTGTACTGCTCCTGATTCTCTTCCTCCGGCCCCTGCTAAGCCCGATAGGTACTACAGGGTTCCGGACACACATTATCATTTGTATAAGGCCCCTTTTGCAGATCCTGGGGCTGTAGCAGCTACTTCTACTAAAAACCCCCTCCCCTCTGAAAGGGAATCTAGGGCCTTAGAGAGATGGGGTAAAAAAGTTTACACTTCTGCTACTCTTTCAGCTAGGGCCTTGAACTGTCAATTCCACATGATTCAGTATCAGGAATTTATGTTAGACCAATTAACTAAAAAACTGTCCTCTGATGAACCATTAGACAAAAAATCTGTACAGGAAATGGTACATAACATTCAGCAGGTCAGTATTCAATCCTTAAAATGCGGCTATGATGCACTGGAGGCTTCCTTTAGATCAGCCATGACTGGCACAGTGATCAGAAGACATGCATGGTTAAAAGAGCAGTCCTTACCAGACCATGTTAAATCAAAGCTCCTAGATGCTCCCATGGATAAGCTCAATTTGTTTGGCTCCCCTGCACAGCAGGTGCTGAAGAAGGTGGAAGAGAAAGCAAAATCTGTCCAGACAGTCAAGGATTTCTTGCAGGTCCAGCCTCCAAGGTTTAGCAGGAACTGGCCTTCCAAGAATTGGTCCTTTCCAGATACCTCCAGAGCTCCGAGAGGCAGGAATAGGCGCTCAAGAGGCAGGGGTCAATCCAGAGGTGCCTACAGGGGACGTCAGTGGCAGGCTAACAACCAGCGAGGTACAGCCACAGATCCAGCCACCACCACTTCCACAGGACAATCGCAGTGACTTGGCTCTGGCACCGCCTACCAGGGAACAACTAGAGGCACCCTTAGGCGGGAAGCTAGCCTTATTTTCAGTAAACTGGCATTACATCACAGGAGACAAATGGATTTTACAGACAATAGACCAAGGTTGCAGGTTTCACTTCCATACTCTACCAAGGAAGAGAGGAATGCCAAACCTACCTCCAAATCAGAAGACAGAAGCTCTAGAACAAATAACTCGCTTACTAAGGATGAGAGCTGTAGAAAGGGTACCATCTATGGAACAAGGGCAAGGATTTTACTCCAGACTCTTCCTGGTACCAAGAAAAGAAAACCAATGGAGACCTATTCTCGACCTGTCAGCTTTAAACACATACCTCATTGTTCCAAAATTCAAAATGCTGACCCTACAGCAGCTTCTTCCCATGCTGGGCAAGGAGTCTTGGCTGGTGACTCTAGATCTCAAAGAGGCATACCTGCACGTCCCCATACGACCAAATTGCAGAAGATACTTCAGATTTCTTGCAGGATCAGAGCATTATCAATTCTCAGCATTGCCCTTTGGCTTATCTACTGCGCCCAGAGTATTCACGAAATGCCTGGCATCAGTAATTGCTCATTGCAGGCTTCAGGGAATTCAAATTTACCCTTACCTGGACGACTGCCTGTTACAAGCAGACAACAAAAACAAATTAACAAAAGATTTGGAAAGGGTCATTCATCTACTACAAGCCCTGGGATACACAGTCAATATAAAAAAGTCAAGGCTGATACCATCCCAAAGGATAACCTTCTTGGGTGCAGATCTGGACACATCAGAACAAATGGCATTCCTGACAGTAGAAAAACAGGAGCAACTCCCTTTCTACTTCATGGCATTAACAAAGCAGAACCAGCTAACAGCAAGAAAAGTCCTGCAAGCTCTCGGTTACATGGCATCCTGCATAATATTGATTCCACATGCCAGACTACATATGAGAAAGTTACAGTGGTATCTAAGGAATTTATGGTCTCAGCACAAGCACAGCCTAGAAACCCACATTCCAATAATTCCATGCCTGAAACAAGAATTCCAATGGTGGGCTCAGGCCTGTCAATCAAACAAGGGACTGCCCTTCCACAGCACTCAACCAAGCCAGACTATCACAACAGACGCCTCAGACCTCGGTTGGGGGGCACACATGCTGGACAAGTGCATACAAGGCTTATGGACTCAAGACCAGCTGCACCTACACATAAAGGAAATGCTGGCAGTAAAACTAGCAATTCAGGCATTCAGACCATTTCTTCGACAAGGTCAACTGCTGATAAGGACGGACAACACCACAGTTATGTGGTACATCAACAAACAGGGAGGCACACATTCATACCCTCTATGCCGGATGGCAATGGACCTCTGGAATGTGGCACTGAGCTTCAACATTCAGCTACAAGCAATTTTTGTGCAAGGAAAAGAAAATATACTAGCAGACATCCTAAGCAGAACTACCACGGATGCCCACGAATGGATGCTGCATCCGGACATCTTCAAAACCATTACAGGGAAATGGGGACTACCAGAAATAGACTTATTTGCATCCCCACACAATCACCAACTGAAAAAATTCTGCACAAGGATGTACCACCCACTTGCTTGGAAAGTGGACTCCCTATCTTTCAGTTGGAAAAACCTGACAGCATATGCATTCCCACCTCTTCCCTTGATGCACAAGGTGCTATTGAAGATCAAAGAAGACCGTCCAAGGATCATCCTGATAGCTCCAGACTGGCCAAGGCAACATTGGTACCCATTACTGAGGAGTATGTCTCAGGAACAAATATGGCCTCTGCCCCTAGTTCCCTTGCTGTTAACACAGAACAACTTCAAAACCCTGCATCCAAACCTGAGAACACTGCAGCTGGCTGCCTGGAACATTGCATAAGACCAAATAACCCAGATTTATCTCAAGGGTTAAAGACATTATCTTGGAGGCTCGCAGACCCTCAACAAGAAAAAATTATTCAGCAAAATGAGATATCTCATCTGGAGTACTGCAAAAGGAGAGAATGTATCACTGGTAAACATAGCTAACATCCTGGAATACTTGGCAGAGCTCTTCCACAACGGCCTGTCCTATTCTTCCATTAAGATTCATGCATCTGCTATTTCAGCAGAATACAACTTGGATCCTCCAGTCTTCTCACATCCTCTGCTCAGGCAGTTTGAGAGGGATTAAAAATGTAAAGCCACCTAGGAAGCCACCATTGCCAGCATGGGACTTCAACTTTGTGCTAGAAAAGTTGACACTCCCTCCTTTCGAGCCAGCAGCAACAGCAGAATTACAGTACTTATCATGGAAAACTGCTTTCCTGCTTGCAATCACTTCAGCAAGAAGGGTATCTGAGCTACAAGCATTAATAGCAGTACAGCCCTTCCTGATCTTCCATCAAGATGGTGTGTCCATGAGAACTAATCCTACCTTTATGCCAAAGGTGGTCTCCAGGGTATCTTTAAATCAAGCTATCCACCTACCTACATTCTTCCCCAACCCACAGAACAGGGGAGAAAGACTGTTGCATACCTTGGATGTACATAGACAATTACGTTACTACCTGGACAGGACCAAGAGCAATAGAAAAACTGACCAGCTACTGGTAGCATATGCAACAGGAATGGAAGGAAAAGCAATTTCAAAACGGACAATCTCTAAGTGGATAGGAAATTGCATTAGATTTTGTTACTCCTACCATGGGAAGAAAACTCCAGAAAACATCAGGCCTCATTCTACAAGGGCTACAGCCACTACCACAGCTTTTTTACGAGGAGTGGCTACCAAAGACATTTTAGAGGCTGCTACTTGGAGCTCCGTGCATACATTTGCCAAGCATTATAATTTACCTTTATACTCCAGATCCCGAGCAGGTTTTGCCACTGCTGTTTTGCAAGGGATCTTAACTACACCATAATCTTATTTCTCCTCCTCCCCAGTTTGGCTATGGTATTCTACCCATTTGTAAGGACTGCAGATGCATCCTTGAAGGACATAGTACAGTTTTGTACCTACCATAAATGTAGATGTCCGATAGGCATGCATCTGCAGTCAGGATTACCCACCCTCCTTCCCCTCTGTGGTACTCCTAGGGTATTTGCCCATCTTGTAGCTAGCTGGGGGAATCTATTATGGTGTATTTGTTTGTATATATGTACATACATGCTTATTTTTTGTTTGCTCTCTACTATTTGGAACCATTTGCATTTATCCAAATTTAGCCTTCCTAGAGGGCACCTGGCATCTGGGGCAAGAAACACTGAGGAAAATGGCGTCGGCTGATGCCTTTATACCCGAAGAACTGTAGCTATGACGTCGGGTGAAGTGCGACACCAGCCGAGGCCAGACCCAGACTTTGGAATCTGGCCGACCGAAGGGCTGCCTGACGACGGGACAACCCATTTGTAAGGACTGTAGATGCATGCCTATCGGACATCTACATTTATGGTAGGTACAAAACTGTACTTTTTGTGTAGGTCTGTTTGAATAATTGGGTTTCTGTTGTTGTCTCCCAGTTTTTGATTTGTTAGGATTCATTTAGTTTATTGTAATTTGTAAAAAAGTGTGTGTGTATATAAAAGTCATTAAAAAGGTTTATTGCGAGTGCTTTCAATTGAAAACCGCAATTACACCAAATTCGGGCAAAAAATTAAAAATCTCACCATTTGTTATGCAAAACACCAGTGAAATGAATGCTTCGATTCACAACATCCTTTGCTTTAAGTGGCTTTTAAAATTGGTAGGGTGAGGTTAGGGGAGGTGAAAAATCATTCAACAAAATTGGCCAATACAATCAATTCCAGATTGTCTAAATCCCAGTCTTCTCTTGCTTTCTCTGTTACAATTCCTCAACTTTCTAAAGAAGGAACTTTTTTTTTCCCCCCACTGATCTACAGGAATGGGTTCCATGACTCTCTGAAGAATTGCATCTGAAAGTGTTTGAATGAGATGGTTGTGGTGGTTTTTGGGGATCTGTGGTATTCCTAAGGATGTAGGAAAGGATGTCCACTGGGAAAGGTATGTCTAGTGGGATTTGTAATTTTTGGCAGGATAACCCAAGTGTAATGACTGCAGCAGTGTGAACACTCTAACATCTACATTTATGGTAGGTACAAAACTGTACTTTTAAATATGTCTATATGATTGCTAAATTTGGATCCACCTTCAGCAAAAGTATCTCAAATGTTTTTACCTGATGGTAAAAGCCAGCAAAATGTTAAGGTTCCTATAATTTAGTCAAAACCATACCAAAGGTTAAAGCTAGATAATAGCAAAAGTTTGATAACATGCTTTTAATTATGAAAGCATTAAATCTGGCATTAAAAGAAAATATCTTTTTCAACTAAAAGAGAGAGTAAAGGACTGCGAACAGTGTTTTGTTTAGGTCAGTCTTTGCTTTTCCAGCTGATAGAGAATGTTCTTTCATCACTACTGTAATGTGTACTAGTCCTAGGTAAAAAGGTGTTCTTCTTTCGGCTGCTCTTGTTGGGGGTCGCCACAGCGGATCAACTGTTTCCATTTCTTCCTGTCGTCTGCATCTTGCTCTGTCACATCAACCACCTGCATGTTCTCTCACCGCATCCATAAACCTTATCTTGGGCCTTCCTCTTTTCCTGTTACCTGGCAACTTCATCCTTAGCATCTTTTTCCCAATATACTCTGCATCCCTCCTCGGCACATGTCCAAACCAACGTAATCTTGTGCCTCTGGTTTTGTCTCCAAGCTTTCCAACCTGGGCTGACCCTCTAATATACTTATTCCTAATCCTGTCAATCCTAGTCACACCCAGTGCAAATCTTAACATCTTTAACTCTGCCACATCAAGCTCTGACTCCTGCCTTTTTGTCAATGCCATTGTCTCCAACCCATATAACATAGCTGGTCTCACTACCCTCTTGTAGACCTTCCCTTTTACACTTACTGGTACTCGTCTGTCACAAATCACTCCTGACCCACTTCTCCATCCTGCCTGTACTCTCCTTCATCTTTCTTCCACACTCACCATTACTCTGAACTGTTGATTCTAAGTATTTAAACTCATCTACCTTCGCCACCTCTACTCCTGCATCCTCACCATTCCTCTATCCTCCCTCTCATTCGCACACACATATTCTGTCTTAGTCCTGCTGACCTTCATTCCTTTCCGCTGTAGAGCAGATCTCCACCTGTTCCCTACTCTCACTACAGATCACAGTGTCATCTGCAAACATCATAGTCCATGGGAACTCCTGTCTGATCTCATCCGTCAACCTGTCCATCACCAATTCAAATAAGAAAGGGCTCTGAGCTGATCCTTTATGTAATCCCACCTCCACCTTTAAAGCATCTGCCACTCCCACCGCAGACCTCACCATTGTCACACTACCCTTGTACATATCCTGTACCACTCTTGCATACTTCTCTGACACTCCCGACTTCCTCATAAAATACCACAACCCCTCTCTAGGCACCCTGTCCTATGTTTTCTCTAGTCCACAAAGACGCAATGCAACTCCTCCTGACCTTCTCTGTACTTCTCCAACACTCTCTCGGAGCAAACATCGCATCTGTAGTGCTCTTTCCTGGCATGAAACCATACTGCTGATCACTAATCCTCCACATCCCTTCTTAACCTAGCTTCCACTACTCTTTCCCATTACTTCATGCTGTGACTGATCCATTTCATCCCAACGTTTACAAATAAGTACGTTTTTTACCTTTTAGTCTTGAATCAAGAATAACACAGCTCTGGGAGACTGCCTGCCAATATTTTTAATAGCTTTAAGGACCAAAGTAAAAAGTATATATGTAATATTTATCAATTTCATGCATGCAGACCTTTGACATAACATAGCTTTTAATAAATTTGTAAATATTTTATGATCTCATGATTTTTGCTTTGAGCTTCACGTGAACTCTTAATATGCCTTTTTAACATGTAGACCACATGGTCTAAGAATGTATTTTTTTGACTTTGTAACATTTAGTACCAGTATGTACTATTTTACAGACATCCTTGCAATGATGTATTCCCAAGTCTGGGAAAGCTGGAGCATACTCTGTAGAGTCTTATAACATTAACTCCTTTAGCACTTACTTTGCCTTTAATTATCTGTTGGTACACTATAATTTGCTAATGAAGGGAATGCATTTATAAGGAACCAAGTTGCAACTTATGTGAAACTATATTTTGCATAGTCCTGCATCTGTTTTATCTTTTGATTTTTGATAAACATTTTAACTAATTTCTGAAGAAACTGCAAGTAAATATGCATTTTGTGAGGAGTAATCCTGAGACCGTTTTTTTTTTTCCATTTGACACTGTTGGTGTCAGGCAACACAGTTATATCTTTAATTCTTTTTAATTTGATACTATGATGCTAAAGCATATTCTATTAATTATCTACAGTGATGGAGTTTGTTCCCACTTTTGTGTTTCTTTTCTTCCGAAGTACCCTTCAGTTTTACTGATCTTATCCTTAAGTTCCATTTAATGGAAATACTTCACCAGGGCAATTTTTCTGTAAGCTGAAACCACTGAACTTTTTTTACATAATTGTGATACATAAGATATGCAGGTGTTCCTTTACAGGAATTTGATCTTACTTGCTTAACTTTGTTCCCATCTTTTCCTATTAAAACTTACCTTGTCGATTCTGGATTTTTAATTCTGAGGAAAAAAGAAAATGATTGCATCATTTCACACACCATTCATGGAGGAAAGGGTAGGGATTCTGTCATTGTGCAGTGATTTCCTCTGTCAGCCTTTTCCCACAGCACCCCCTTGCTTTTGTCCTGTCACAAGTTCAAAATTTACAGCTCTAGCATTGCAGAAGGGGATAACGGGGCATATGGGTACTGTGACCAGAACTGACCACTCTTTCGGACCCTGTGAGGATACTTTCACACAGTCGCACCTACATCCCAGTGTGCTATAGGCTTGTGAATTTGTTTTATTTTTAACATTTGTTTGCCAGAATAGTCCGACTGGACAACAAGTGTCCGTTTTCAGGAGAGTCCTAAGTTTACAAAGAAAAGAATAATTTACAAAAGAGACAGTGTAGTAGCATACAGATTGTAGACTTTGCAGCCATTAGTATACAATGAGAGGATATTCCCCCTTTTGGTTGAAAATACAAGTGTACAAAATATACAGCGAGAGTAGATAAGAACCTGGTAGAGCATTGCAAGATATTTCCTAATTGAATAAGAGCGTATAAAGTTTTCCATATGTACATTCAAGCAAATATACATGTAAAAGCATGTACATGCATACACACTCACACATATAATATATACACACACACTCTTATAGGTTATTGCTCACACATGGGTAGGTATAGTTAGATGTTGGTGTTGATGTTGTCCAGGACAGATGAGGTGTAGAAATGGTGAGTGGACAAGGCTTCATGGGGTCAATTACAGTTGCTTACTTGGTTGTTGAAGAAATATGCTTTAAGTAGGCTTTTGAAGGAGGGTGTGGAGTTGTAGTCTGAGGTCAGGGGGAAGGTCGTTCCTTAATTTTGCTATTTCATGGGCAAACAGTGATTCCCCAGAGTTGTTTTTGCATGTGATGGTTTCAATTAAAGCTTTGTTGGAGGACCAAAGTTGTCTACTTGAATTGTAGAAGCTCAGCATGTCAGTCAGGTCGGGGTTTTTCTCAGGATAGTACAGAATTAGATGAGCTAGGCTGAGTTTGATGATACCTTAATAGGTTCGGAAATTCAAACCAGTGCAAGGCTTGTAGGGAAAGGCAGTGGTGGGATCGTGATTTGGCATCAGTAGTGAAGCTAGCTTTTGTTGTAACAGATGGAAAGTTTGAGGTCAGTTTTGTAAAGATTAGTTAGAATTGGGAATGCATAAAGTAGAGTAGATAAGAGGTGGGTCCTGGCTATTGCAATTCGAGATTCGGTGGTTAGATAACTTTTACAGCGATTAGAGGGAACCTAACTTTTTGTGGACTTCAGTGATGGTTATGTGCTTTGTGAATTGCTGGTCAATGGCAATTCCTAGGAGTTTTGCCTCTGTGACCAGGGTGATTTGGGTTTTGCTGGCTCAGAGTGTAGAGAAGGTAAGGTTGCTCCTTTTATAGTGGAGTGGAATAGCATTAGTTGTGTTTTTCTTGGGATTTAGTATGAGTTGTTAAGCCAGTTCTCTATTTCAGAGAAGGCTTCTTGGGCTTTTTGTTGGAGAGGGTGGATGTTTGATGCAGAGGATATGAGAGTTGTCTGTGTATTGGTCTATGTCTGCTTTAGAGGTAGCAGAGTGGAGTTAGTTTGTGAAGATGTTAAAAAGAAATGGGTCCTAGGATTGATCCTTGCAGCATGCCTGAGGAGGTTGGGAGTGGGGGGGGGGGGGGCTAGAGAGTTATGCCATTTCACGGTTTGTTGGTGGCTATCTAAATAGCTTTTTAAACCAGAGGAGGGTGTGGTTGTTGAGGTTGAGGTCAGATTTAACTCTCTTCTCTTTCCATTATTACTTTAACTTATATATACCTAACGAGCAAACTTGGTCATTCAACACAAGTTGTTCACTCATTCCATTTTTGATTACAATTATCTGAGAGAAAGAGAGGAAAAAACATTTTCCAGAAATCCATTTTCCTTGTTTAGTCTAGCAGCAGTTTGCACAGCATGAATTGTTAGGTATTTAATCTTTGACTATTCCGTACAAAACAGCAGGGAATTACAGAACTTTCTGTACTGGGCACTTATAAGTTATTCCATGCTCCCTTGCAGCAGTACTAAAGTCACAGCACCAAATGTTAAAGTTAAGAAATAAATAACTGAGTTTTACTTTTCAGTCTTGAGTCAAGAATAATGCTTCAGGATGTGCAAAGTACTGGCTTATTCCATAAACAGTGCTGGGAGACTGCCTGGCAAGGTTTTTAATCGGTCTCAAAGAACAAAGAAAAATGTATAGCTTTTAACAAATACAGTTTTTAAATTATTATGTCCTCGTGATCCTCACTTAGAGCTTCACATAAACACTTGACAAGTATGCCTTTTTAAAACGTAGACCACCTGGCCTAAGAATTTATCTTTAGACCTTGTAAGATAGCATGGACTGGTACCAAATGTTACAAGTAACATTGCAATGATTCATCCCTCAGCCTGAGCAGGCCAGAGCATATTCTTAACATTCTGAAACCAGATTCCCTTAACTCCTTTAGCACTTTGCCTTCAGTTATCTGTCGGTACACTATAATTTGCTAATAGAGAATGCAGTTGTAAGGCACTTGGAATATAAAGCTGCAACTTGCGTGAAATTACATTTTGCATAAACGTGCATCTATTTTTACCTTTTTGATTTTAGCAAACCTATTATAAACATTTTTATTTGACTCACAGCAAGAGGTTCTCCCGTTCGATTCTCAGCTGGAGCACCTTCTGTGTGGAGTCTGCATGTCCTCCCCATGGCCGAGTGACGTTAGACATGCAGGTAGGTGCGTGCGTGAATGGGCGTGCCTTCTTTGAAGGTTGGGTGTCAGGCTGGTAACTCAGCACCATAAAAATCCACTGCCAATCATTAGCAGACGAGAGTTCCACTGTGGCGACCCCTAACCGGGAAAAGCCGAAAGACTTTATTTGATTAATTTATGAAGAAACTAATATGCATTTTGTGAAGAGTAGTCCTGGGACATATTGTTTCCGTAATAAATGTAACTTAACTGTCAAGGGCTTGACTGACGTCAGTTTTGTCATACTTGCAGTGGTGTAAAAGGCGTGTCACTTGGTGCATTAAGTTCCATCAGTGAACGTTGTCAGTGTAACGTTCACTTACAGCTGCCCCTTGTATGATTTGTTTTCCTATTGCTGAAACCACTGAAAATGGTGGTTTTCATCCTCTCTGAAATCAACTCTGGAAGGATGAGATGCATCCATTAAACTATGGAAATATCTTCCTAATATAACAGCCCTGTGGGAAACTGTAAATTTATTGTAGCCATGACTTCAACAAAAAGGTTAAGCATCTTCCAACACAAAAATCCTAAATAAATAAGTAAATGGACTATGACAAGGTGTATCACTGCACTTAATTTGCCATATGCCATGATGCAGTATGAAAATGTGACAAAACACTTCGGGCAAGAACTTGTTTTATGCGTGCACAGTGTAGGATTCAGTCCCTACAGCTGGTATGGTTTGATCACGGGCGAACAAAGCCAACTGTGTTCTAGTCCTACATTGCTTACACCTGAATGTGACTTGTTGGGACTTCCACCTCTTCCGTCATTTAGGAAATGTCTGTTGTACTCGTGCATAGGGCATGTACATGCAAGTGCTTGCACAGTACATCCTTAAAGTGCAGTTTCTTCTAAGTTTTCTTTTTGCAGGTTTATATATATATATATTTTTTTTTCTGCTCATTCAGCTGTATGATAGGACACTTTCCAGGACCTTGGGTTGAGTTAGGAGGGGGAAATGATTTGTTTTCTTCCATGTGTAGCAAAATCATTTTTTTACAACTTGATTTTAACTACCCATAAAATGTTCAGATAATTTGCAGAATTATCTGCAACATTGGTTGGGGGGGGGGGGGGGGGTTGCCTGCAAGTTGTAGCAGCCCTTTGAAGAAGGGACCATTCATACAGTCCGAGCTTCAATTGGTTGTAGTCTTCCTTGCCCAAATTTATGGGAACATGCACTTGTGATGGGGGAAAGCATCTGGAATCCTGCAGTGGTGGGGGGGGGGCTGTACCTTCCTCTACCTAGAAGAGTTTACAAAAATAATACAAAATGTTCTTATTGTTGAAAGTTGGCATGGACACAAGTAAGCCTCATGGCTGCCTGTATGACAGCTGTCCTGGACTGCTCTCCTTGTGGATCTGGAGATTCCCATCATGGAACAAACAAGCTTGAGTCTTACTGGGGGGTGACTTGATAATTGGCGGACAAAACAAGTAGTAAATAGAAAAGGCCCACGCACAGAGCTGTAGGGGGTGCAGCTATTAAAATCTGTTTCATATTGGAGGATCCTGTGCTCATCTGCTTGGCACAGTTTGGGTATTGTGGCTGCAGCTTTTACTTTGAACAACTGCAGGGATTTCATTTCTGTTTTTCAGATGGACTTTGTATGCATAAGGCTATATTTACAGTGGATATGCTGTTTACTTTGTCCAGTCAGCATGTATGTTTTTTGATTCCTTAACATTTAGATGACAATTTACAATAAATAGTAAAGCAGTCTTTATTAGCTTAGAATGTTGGCAGTAGTGTCCAAAGTCTTGGGTAGAATTGATTCTGCTTAGAGGAGATAAGTGTAAGAAACACCAGGTCTCTGGGTTGTTGGGGAGGCATCTGAAGAGGAACAGCCAATGAAAACAAGTAGGTCTAGTACTGTCCTAGGACAAGGGGCATTAATGATCTTGGGGATGGAAAATGGGGATCCAGGGAATTGTGTAAATGTGCCCCTTGGCATGTGGTAGCCAATTACTATTTACAGACTATAGTTGTGAAGTGGAAATTGTAGTGCCCAACATGCACAGCTGTAATATTGGTAACCGGAGTCCTCCTAGATGCGCACAAACTAAAACAGTACAAGTAAATCCTAACAGCCTCTAAATACACCTAGGATGATGTCTGCCACAGAAGATCACAGTGCAGTAAATAAGGGAGCCAGTAAAATGAGCATAAAGCAATCAAAGTACTGTAAGCACAGTAAGAGTCTGGGAGAAGTGATTGCTGCAGCTATTAATGCCAAGCAGACCAGAGAGCAAACAGGAGGTAAAAGTGCATAGTCCTGGAGCAGAGATGGCAAAAGCAGTAGTGGTATTTCATATTAGAGCTGCAACAGCCCAGGCCTTGAATGTGTTGAGGCATCAGCTCCAGGAAGCAGCGGTCCCAGCAAGGAATCGCACCATTGAGCAGTTATCCACTGCAGAAAGGGCAGACTTATTTAGCAGGATCAGCAAATGGTACAGGTGCTTTGACTGGAGCTAGCCGCCACCATTTTGCCAGTATAGACACTTAAGGACTGAGGAAGCTTTGAAGGATCTCTGACTAGCATGTATTCAAAATGAGATCTTGTGCAAGCTCTTTGATTCCGTGGGGTATCTGGTAATCACTCGAGTGGTATTTGTTCACGGTTTATTGCTGTCATTAATCCAGTCAGACTATAACGTTCTTTTGGTTGGACTCTTGACCAAACTCCTGGCTCATTTAAGTGAATTCATAAGTTCTTTACAGAGTTTTGTTGATCTTGGCAAACCTGGGTTGCTCAGACTTGGAAACCTGTCCTGTAGCTTGAATTTTTTCTCTCCTGATGGGAAGCTACTGTTTGTTTACAGACCATGAAAGAGCAGCTCCTCTTCAAGATTAGTTTCTGTGGAGCATACTGATAAACTGCCATGGTACATACATTGTACATTATCATCATGTCCATTAACATCATCAGCAAATGCAGAATTTCACTCACCACATCTTTTGATTTTTGGAACAAGCTTCTTTGCTAATCCCTTAACATTTCTACATTTGTCCTTGATTGAATTGGATGAGTGTATAACTTTCATCCCAGTGCATTATCCACCTGGCTTCTAGAAGACCAGTGAGCTGTAAGCTTTTTACTAATGTTCGAGTCAAAAGCGGTGGTCATTTGACACACAATCTTAAAAGAAAACACTTGAAAGCAAGTAATTTAGGGGAGTTCTATTATCTGGTTTAAAAACTGAAAAATCTTGAACAAAACCCACAAACTCCAATAATATGGGATTTATGTCAAAATAACATTAAAAAAAAGTATTTCTGCTTTTACCCATCACAAGATTCTTATTTTAACTTTCTTACTGTGTGGTCACTGTAGTATAAGGAAAGTGGAAATATGTCTTGTCCTTTTGTCAGTGATATTGGGGTCTCTGACCGAACAAAACTAGGCAAGGTACGAGTCCACACTCTTATCACATTATGTAGTGCAGAAAACAATTTTAGTCAGCTCCCTCAAGCACACTTGCAAAAAAAGGTATTCTCTGTTTAGGGATAAAGTTGAAGGAGGATGTAATTTATTATTCTAGCAGAAAAGATAAATCTGGTGAAAGATGTTGTTTTTTTTTTTATAGGTTTTTGTTAAAATACAGAGGGAGTCATGCCAAACAGATTACACTAATACACAGTCCAGAATTTGGAGCAGTGCCATTTTTAAGTCATTGGAACGAGGTGGTAAGTTTGCCATGTTGCATAATGGGGACAAACTGCATTGCATGTAGTAGTCTGTATATCAGATTAATAAGGCTCTTTTCATTTTTGTGTTTCCCAGTGTTTGGGGAGTTGCCCTTCCAGGGTGAAAGGAGTGGTATTAAACTGATGCATTTTGTCAAGTGGCATAGTACAGTTGAATTAAAAGGGAGGGGGAATGCCCATGTGAGTCAGCATGTATGTGTAGGCATACTACACACGAGAGCACAGACGCATGCAGATGTGCACATGTTTTTATCCCCAAGGTAAATGGTGCCAAAGGAAATGCTGAAAAGTTGGTGGGCAAGGAATGACCTGTGTTTGAGGTACATCACTGAAAGTGCGGTATTAACTTGAGGCCTGAATCGTTTCATATTGGCGTTTAGTCTGTACTGATGTAAGATTCCTGTCTGTAGTACTTTTTTTTTTTTTTTTTTGGTCATAGAAGCTTAGAATCAATTCATCTGTGTGGACTTTTCGTCTTCATGAACCTGATTGGCATGACTGTGGTCATTTGGGCCAAGGAACCATCATTAATCATAAAATATGCTCCCTACTGCCTTTTTTAGGTTATTTAACATATGACTTTCCTTGGATCACTGTTGCAGTATTGCAGTTTTTGTGGGTTACCCTGACGTCTGTCCGGGGTACCAAAGCCAAACAAAAAAGTTCTGTAATCTGGTATATGACGTCCGCCTACAGGTGTAAGGATTCATAAGCGGACATGAGTGTAGGCTCTTCAGATTGTCTTGCCACTAGTGTGAGTGCAGAAGCTTTGCTCACATCAATTTGTTTTACCTCATGTGCCTGTTGAGGATCCTTTTTCTTGTACTTTAAAAGTACAGCTGTGTAAGACAGATTACTTTCAAAGACCTCCACTGTATTTTTTTGGAGCTACAATTGCCATAATTGTAAAATTTGCCAGTCATGTTCATAAAATCCTTGGTACTTGGCTAGTTGCCCTTGATACTTCTTTGGAGACTGTATCAAGCCTCTTGCCTTCCAAGAAGGTGAAACCCTTTTTGCACCTTAAAAAAAAAAAAAAAATCCTTGGTACTAGGCTAGTTGCCCTTGATACTTCTTTGTAGACTGTATCAAGCCTCTTGCCTTCCAAGAAGGTGGAACCCTTTTTGCACCTTAAAAAAAAAAAAAAAAAAAAAAAAGTGTTTTAAAAAACAACTCAGATATTTCTGCTGCCTAGTCAGATTTGGATGTACTTGCTGAGATGCGGCAGGAATCTGTGGTACATCGGAGGTACGTCTGTGCTCAGGAGAGGTGTCTGCTACTGCAACCCTGCTGTTGACTGTTAGGGCATCTCCCACCCACACATCTGACGAGTCTCTAACCAGGGGGAGAGAAGGGTGAACCCAGGGTGATTTTATCTGAGGGACCCAAGTGCCTACCTCAGATCCTCGTGCAAAGAGGTACTGCGCTCCCTTGTCGAGGTCTGGTAGGGTTCCACACCACTGCGCTTTGAGTGGATCTCTCTGAAAAAGTAAAGTTATTTCTTTTCAGTAGATGTCTGAGGAGAAGGAATGGCTTGGCTTTTCTTGGCTTGCATAAGACCATTCTCTCCTTGAAGCATCCTCCATTTCTTCCATACTCCTAACCCTCCACTTTTGAAGAGCCAGGCTGAATCTGTCAGAAAAGGGAATCTGTGCTCAGATGAGAACTGGCCAGTTCCTCTCCAGTTGACTCTCTGAACAACTTCCCTCAGGTGTTGAATACACTATCGCCCTATTTCCCTTATTGAGGAAATGTCTTTAGGAGAAACTGTTTCCAGAATGATGCAGCATTTTGAATGGGGCACTAAATATCTTAGCTGTACAGAAAAGGTACTATGAGTTGGGGTCCTCGAACCCTCTGTGGTGCTTCCTGTCCTTTTGTCTTCTTGGGTGCCTTTGCTTCCTCTTATGCCAGTGCAGATGCACAGCCCCCTGCACCTAAGAAACCTGACAGGTTTTATAAAGTGCCAGAGGACATTAATGTACAAAAATCCATTAGCATGTCCTGCAGTCTTATCTTTGGTGGGCTTATTACTGGGCAAACTGTTTCCTGCATCCAGTGTACTGCCATCTGATAGACACTGTAGGGCTATGGACAGGTATGGCAAAAGTCTGTACCTCTGCCACAGTAATATTGAGGGCCTTAAAACGTGCACAAGTCTCTGGCAGAGTCTGAAGATTCTGAACATGTCATGCAATCTTTTTGCTTAATGCCACACAGGTAGTCGGACCATCCAAAGTATAGCTATTATGCTGCAGAGACCTCTTCTAGGGCTGCATGCACAGTCTCTGCCATCTGCAGGTTTCCTTAGCTTCTCATTCAGTCTCTTCCAGAAGATTGTAAATGCTAGACTTCTAGATTTCTCCATTTATAGGGACCTTCTTTTTGGCCCCTTTGCTGATGAACTTTTGAAATCCATGCTGGAAAAAGACAAAATCATAGAGGACTTTTTTAAACAGATTTCTTTCTCTCCTCAATTCCTAGAAAGCAGAGGAATTACCCCCTCTAAACCCACTCCCTTTGTGCATAGCAAGCAAAATGATTCGCAAAAGAGAGAGACTTCTGCTGAGCTTTTCTTTGAAAGCTCGACTCCAAACCTTAAACTCCTTTTCCAAGCAAATATGTTTCCAGCTATCTCTTGACTCCCCCATCCTACCTTGGTACACATACTCCTCTATCCTAAATGCTGCATTATCCCTCCCAGCCTTGGGGCATTCATTACCTCTGATAAGTGGGTTTTGTCCTTCATATAAAGTGGCTACAAAACGTTCTACCAGGACCTCGCATCACTGAGAGGTAAACCTCCCCTCTAGCAAATCATATATTAAGGATGGGAAGAAAAGCAACTGAACTGCTCTTTCTGAAGACTGTAGAACCAGTTCCTCTTCAGATCCATGGTAAAGGTTTCTATTCAAGATTATTCTTGGTACCTAGAAATGAGGAGACCCATTCTTGGTTTGTCCCATCTCTACACCTTTCTGAGAGTCGTCCCCCCCTTCAAGATGCTTTCTCTCCAGACCCTGCTGCCCCTCATCCATCCTTGGGCCTTTCTTGTAACTCTTGTTGTTTTACTTTTTGGCATGTCTACAGCTCCCAGAGTCTTCACAAAGTGCCTAGCTGTAGCCATAGCTTTGACAGTCACTGGTAATACAAAATTTCCCCCATCTCTAGATGACTTTCCTATTCGAGCTTTATCCAAGGAAGCTCTCATGATAAGTCTCAAATTCATGGATGTCTCTTCTAGAAAGACTGGGAATTCACTCTGCCCAATTAATCTTCCCTGGCAACCTCTGAGGACATAATGTTCCTTGGTTGCAGGCTCGGCACGTTGTCAGACTTTCTCCCTCAGGTGAATATTCTGTTTGCAGTCGTTTCCAGTGCTTTGCTTCCTCTTTTTTGCTGAGGTTGTAGATGCATTCTTAGAGTTCTACGTGCAGCCCTTATGCCTCACTGCACATCAAGTGTTACTTTTAGGTCAGTTGACCTCTGCACAGCTAACCCGTGGACTTCCAATCCCTGTCTTGACCTGTTTAAATTGGGAGTTGCAAAGGTGGATATTTCAAGTGAAACGCTATGCAGGATTTCCTTTCCTAGCAGCCACAGCCACACCCAACCAGAACCTACACACATTCATCTGACGTGGCCTGGGGTTCATGGACAGTGGACCCACAGAGAACTCTAACATATCCATATCAAGGGGATGAAAGCCCTCTTCCAAGTATTACAGTTGCACTGCCATTTGTGGCGACCATGGCCCCCTGAAAGCGTTCTTCCTGAACATGGGCCACAAATTGGAGTGAACCTTGAACCTTTATGCCTCCAGCCATAACAGACATCCATGGCTATTTTGCTCTAGGACTCCCTGCCTTCCAGGTTTGGAGGATGGACACCATGTCATTTATCTGGTGGGAGAAGTTCCTAAACAGTTTCTCCATATGGTGTCATAAAGAATGAAGGCTCCATCTTGGTATTCTTATTCTGTCATCCATGTGTGAACTACTACAAAGCAGTCTAGCCTACTCCATCAAAGCCCATTTATCTGCTGTCTCAGCTTGCCTGCCTTATTTTATTTGCCATTGCTGTGTAGGTTTGAGGTCAAGCAGTTCTTGGTATCCTTCATCTGAATCCTCCTAGGAAGGCCATGCCCCCTTCCCTGGGAATTAAAGATGTTCGTATTTCACTGTTGCATTCATTACACTTGGGTTATCCTGCTGGCAGGCTACCCAAGGTCGACCTGAATTCCAAAGTCCTGGTCTGGCGTCGGTTGCTGTCGTCTCTTCCCTGACGTCCATGCGCCAGGGGTATACAAGATGCAGCCAACGCCATTTTCTCCAGTCTTTCTTGCCGCGCGGTGCCCGAAGCAAACGCAGTTCAAGTGCCGTTTGGCCGACTCCTGAGATTTTCAAAATTGAATTTCAGATCCGAAGTCTTCAATAAAGCCAAGTACCCCGTTGGGAAACTTTTTTTTTTTCGTGCTCCAGACCGATGTCAGAAAAAGTTAACAATTGTATTTCTTGTGAGATGCAAATACCTCATAAGGATTTTCATTCTTACTGTATTCCTTGCCTAGGCCCTGACCGCGACGTTGCTAGTTGTCGGTTTTGTGCTAGATTTAACCAATGCGTCTGTACAATTTTGCTTTTCATTACTTTGGCCGAATGTTTAACTATATAATGCCGTCGGAAACAGCCGACCGGAGTTCATAAAAAGCGCAAGGAAAAAAAAGGACAGGCATCTGAGGTCCAAAACCGATGACAAAGCCTCTTCTAGGCCAGTCGCCGGTTCTCGGTGAGGCGCTTTCGCAGCCTCTGACACCCGCTACCTCAGAGCCACAGGTCGCCTCCAACTCCCACGTGGAGACAGCTAGGCCTCTGGATACTCAAGGTATTGGGCCTTCGGAAGCTAACCCATCAGATGGGTCCGGAGCTTGCTGAGCAGGCATCGGCTTCTGAGGGTGTTTTCAGACCTACACAGCTTTATATCAAGCCAACTTCAGCATCCAAGACAAAGACTAAAACAGCTTTAAAGACAAGGAAACAAGAACAGCATTCTACAGGACAAACTTCCATGCCTAAGAAACAGATGCTCAAAATGGCCGAAGACCTAATTACTTTGATCAGGGGTTCCCATCCCCCATCCTGATAAGAGGCTTAGGCAAGACACTGAATATGATTCCTCTGATCAGGTTTCCATTTCTTCGGACTCCTCTTCAGAACAGGGATACTCTATCCCTCCCTATGAGGATTCTGATGCTGAAGATTCTACTCCTTCAGCTTCTCCTCCTGAGGAGTATTCCTTTGGGGAAACCCTGCATACCATGAGGGAGCATTTCCACTGGGAGAGCCAAGACTATTCAGAATCTAAGAAAAGGCTCAGACTTTCTTTTACTACCTCAGCACAGACCTCTTGCTATTCCACCTGTTCTAGACATTGTAGATGTATTTTCAGAGTCCGGACAGTCTCCCGACTCTTTACCTCCTGCACCTGTTAAGCCAGACCGATACTACAGGGTTCCAGATTCTCATAAATTTCTATATAAAAACCCTGCCGCTGACCCAGAAACTATATCTCAGGGTCCCAAAGGGGTCAAGGCTTCTACTGCAAAAAAACCCTGTTCCCTCAGAGATTCAAGGGCAGTGGACAGATGGGCGGAGGGAGGTTTACACTTATGCTACCTTGGCTGTAAGGGCTTTAAATGCTTTAAATTGTCAGTTTCATATGCTTAAATATCAGCAATACTTAATGTCTCTGCTAAAACAGAAAATGTTGACAAACTCTGAATGTTCTGACAACAAGGAAATGCAGGATTTATTGCATGCAGCTGAACAAGTGGGGAAAGCATACTTTGCAGTGTAGTTTTGATTCACTGGGGGCCTCTTGCAGGGCCGCTGTTACAGGTTCTGTCATTAGAAGACATGCTTGGTTAAAGGAACAGACTCTGCCTGATCATGTTAAAGCAAAATTATTGGATGCTCCATTACAGCATGATACTTTGTTTGGTGTTAAGGCAGAAGAGGTGTTGAAGAAAATGGAGGATAAAGCTAAATCTATGCAGACAGTAAAGGATTTCTTACAGATACAGCAACCCAGATTTAGCAGGAACTGGCCTTCTAAGAATTGATCCTTTCCCATGTCAGACAGGCCACAAAGGCAGATACAGACGCCCTAGAGGCAGACAACAGCCCCAGGGCTCATACAGGCCCAAACAATGGGGTGCTTCTACCTCCAAAAGCGGAGAAGACAAATCACAGCCATATAGGAAACGGGCCCCAATGACTTCCCTCTGCCAGTGCCAAGCATTTATCTTTTGGCAGCACCCTTAGGGGGAAAGCTAGCACTTTTTTCACAAAATTGGCACATGATCACCCAGGACAAATGGGTCTTAAATATAATCTGTCAGGGCTACAGGTTCCACTTTCACACCCTTCCAAAGGCAAAAGGTATGCCAGACCTGCCACACTATCAATGGGCAGAGGCACAAAAACAAGTTTAATCTCTCATGGACATGAGGGCTATTCAGCCAGTGCCACAACAAGAGCAGGGACAAGGATTTTACTCTAGACTTTTCTTAGTACCAAGACAGGACAAAGCATGGAGACCAATTCTGGACCTGTCTATTCTAAATACTTTTCTGGACGTTCCAGAATTCAAAATGTTGACTCTACAGCAGCTTCTGCCCATGCTGGGCAAGAAGGCTTGGCTTGTAACTTTGGACCTCAGAGGCATACCTGCATGTCCCAATCAGGCAATCTTGCAGAAGATACCTCAGATTCATAGCTGGCTCAATGCACTACCAATTCTCTGCACTGCCCTTTGGCTTATCTACTGCCCCCAGGGTCTTCACAAAATGCCTGGCACCAGTAATTGCATTTTGCAGACAAAGAGGAATTCAAATATATCCCTACTTGGACGACTGCCTTATTCAAACAGAGACCAAAGACATTCTACTAAAGCATATGGCGTTTGTAAAAAGATTACTAATTTGCCTAGGGTACACAGTAAACAAAAAGAAATCAAAACTAGTACACTCTCAAGATAATATTCCTGGGTGCAAGCTTAAATACAACTGCCCAGATGGCTTATCTCATGCCAGACAAAGGCAACTGACTTCTTACTTCGAAAGCATGGCAACAAAGACCCAGTTATCTGCAAGAAAAATTCTGCAAGCTCTGGGCTACATGGCGGCCTGCATTCTGCTAATTCCATATTCAAGACTGCATATGAGGAAACTACAATGGTATCTAAAAAGTGTTTGGACTCAACATTGCCACAGCCTGGAATCATTAATTTCCTCATTCCCTGCCACAGCCTGGAATCATTAATTTCACTCATTCCCTGCCTGCAACAGTAGTTTCGATGGTGGGCACAGGCCTGTCACCACAACAAGGGACAGCCATTCACTTTACCCACAGCCAGGCAAACACTAACAGATGCATCAGATTATGCCTGGGACACCCACATGGCAGGAAAATGTATTCTGGGCACATGGCCCACAAGCCAAAGGCATCTTCACATCAATCGAAAAGAGATGCTAGCTGTACAAAATGCCCTGACAGCCTTCAAGGACCTACTTCATCCTGGACAGCGGCTGATGAAGACGGACAACACCACAGTCCTGTGGTACATAAACAAGCAGGGGGTCACACATTCCTACCCCCTCTGCAGACGAGCCATGATTTTGTGGAACACAGCATTGACTTACCAAGTACACCTGCAAGCACAATTCCTGCCAGGAAAAACAAATGCTCTGGCAGACGAACTAAGCAGAAACCTCATGGATCCTCACAAGTGGAAACTAGATCCACATGACTGCAACAGTGAAACACAATGAATATAGTACAGTTGTGTACCTACCATAAATGTAGATGTTCCAAGTGTATTCACTGTTGCAGTCCAGGTTACCCACCCACCATCCCCCTTTCTTTGTTGGGACTTATCTGTACTTCTCTATTCTATACAACCTATGTGGTGTATTTGCTTGTAGATGAAGGTAATGTTTATTTTAGTGCATGCTTTTTATAAGCAATGTTTTTTAGTCTACCCTTTTGGGGGGGCACCTGACATCTGGGGCAAGAAAAACTGAAGAAAATGGCGTCTTCTGCATCTTGTATACCCCTGGCGCACTGACATCAGGGAAGAAGTGACCGCAACCGACGCCGGACCAGGACTTTGGAATTCAGGCCGACTGCAGGTAGCCTGCCAGCAGGATAACCTAAGTGTAATGACTGCGACAATGAATACACTCTAACATCTACACTTACGGTAGGTACACAAATGTACTTTTTGTTAGAGATGGGGAATTTTATTCAAGAAGAGTATACCTTGCAGGGGTGGTTTTACTTAAGGAAATTCTTAGTCAGTGTATTCTGATTCTGAGGAAAGAATTTCATTGGGTTTCCTTGTGGAAGAATTTATTTTTCTGCATTTTTGTGATACTTTATCCAAGATGAAATACTGATATATATATATTTTTTTTTCCTGTGGGGCTAGAATGGAGATTCATATGGCACAAACGAAACTTACAATTTGTTACCATTAAAATGCCTAAAGCTGAAGCTCTTTCCCCCTGCTTTGCCTGCCTCCAAGAATGCATGAATGCTTTTCTTACTGCTTGTAACTTACTTGATGGTCAGCATTCTGCACTAAAGTCTAGCAAGTTATGCAGTGTACCCCAGCCAGACAAGTACCAGTCTTCTAATCCTAAAGCAGACCCAGCAGTTATTTCTCTGCCCAAATCTGCTTATGCTAAACAGGTTATGGCTGCTAACCCCATTCCTTCTGACAAGGATGAGAAAGCAATGGATAAGTACCATTCTTCTCGTACTTTTATAACTTTCAGGATTCTTCTCGTACTTTTATAACTTTCAGGATTTTGGGCCATCAAGCTCATATGTATGTATTCTGACAAGATGCAGAAGTTGACTGTGACCCTTCTGAAGTTTAAAAAAAAAAAACTCACTAAATGCTTCTGTGATTCTGTGACAGATGTGACGAAGCATATCTTGGTGTGCATTCTCAAGATCCTGGATCTGTTTTGAGATTTGTTTGTGTTCATTCTCAAAATCTTCCTTATGATGATAAATCTTAGAATTTTAAACTCTCATTTGGCTTAAGATTTTTTTTTGTTCCTTTCTGCATATGAGGTACAGGAGATGTGATGAAAGAGGAAAACTGATTCAGTTAGTGTCTGACTCTTGGCCAGTAGTAATCTTCCTTTTTCCTCTGCTCCTCTTCTCCAATAGTAAGGGGTGTGTGTGTGTGTGTGTGTGTGTGTGTGTGTGTGTGTGTGTGTGTGTGTGTGTGTATATATATATATATATATATATATATATATATATATATATATATATATATATATATATCTATGTATATACACGTGTGTGTATATATAATGTATATATATGTGTATGTGTGTATATATATATATATATATATATATATATATGTATATATATATATATGTGTGTATATATATATATATATATATATATATATATATATATATATATATATATATATATAGAAAGAAATAACTTCACCTGTTCAGGACTATCTTTCTGGGGTCCACTTGGCAGTGGTGAATTCCTTCCCCTGCCCTTTCGAAAGGATCCCTTCATGTCTGAGGAATCTGATCTATCGGGGAGTTGTAGAACCCCCCTCTCCTAAGTCTGTTGTACCTCTGATCACCACTCCTTTCCCACCTTTCATGGTGAAGCTTTATGTAAAGGGCCCCTCCCCTCAGTGCCAGGGTGTGGATTAGTCTCCCTCTTTTTTTTTTTTTTTTTTTTTTTTTGTGTAGTTTCCTAGCGTCTTCAGGGTTCTTGCCTTCCTCCTAGTAAAAAAAAAAATGCTCTGAAGCTCTCCTTTTTTATGGAGCTTTTCTCAACCTCCTGATAGCTGTGAAGCTGGCCTGTTGCATTGGGTGCATATAGCTTGGGCTACTGCAGTAGTGATGTTAGAATGTCTACTATTAAGTTTTCCTTCAGCAACTCTCCTTTATAAAATGTTAGGTGAAAAGGACAGTAGCTGAACTGGCAGTGCATTGGGAATAAGGGTCGACTTTGGTGAGGTTAATATAACCACCATCCCTCAGTAATGTACAGTTGATATATTTCATGCCATTCCGCTAAATATGCTTGTTTCCCTTCTCTGTTTGCTTTTCATTCTTTACACTTCCATGTTGTAGGGCACTGTAATAAAAGCAGTGCATCAACAATATGACTGGGCAGTCTCTGTTGCCCACTTAGAGGATTTTTTTTTTTTTAACACCTTTATTGAATCGACACTTGACATAAGCACACTTACATTTATATAAGTAATCAAACTGTTGTCTTTCGGCTTTTCCCAGTTAGGGGTCGCCACGGCGGAACTCCGGTCTGCTAATGATTGGCAGATTTTCACGGATGCCGAGGTGCCAGCTCGACGTTAAACCTTCAAAGAAGGCACGCCCATTTACGCATGTCTTTTGAACGCCCACCCAACCGCGGGGAGGACATGCAGACTCCACACACAAGGTACTCCCTGCACTCCAGCCGAGAATCTAATGGGAGAACCTCTTGCTGTGAGGCAACAGTGCTACTGCTGCACCACCGCGGAAGTGTATATATACTGTATTAAGTTTAAAATTAAACCTTATGTTTTACGTATATTGCTGTATATCGTATAATGTAAGTAACATTACATAAATTATTCAATCCCTGCCCTTAAGTAACATCTTTGCTTACGTTGTAAGTGATGATTTAATAGGTCATACATTTATATAAATGAAAAAAACCACACCAACACAATCCCAGCGGCAAACATTATACATCACTTATCTACCCAGTCGTTTTCAGTCCAACATTACATAGCACATTTTAAGTCCTGTTTTCTTTTAAACCTAATTTCTCCACTGTATGTATTGTTCCCATAATTCCCATTTTTTTTCCTATGTATTGCTCCTACCTTTTTCTAAAGATCTCAGTTCCAGTTTTATCTCTGTTGCTATACTCGCTGCTTCTAATATAGGTGGTAAAGATTGTTTTCCATTTTCTAGTAATTGTTTTTTTTGGCAGCCACCATAATTAGAGACGGCAAGACCTTGCTATGTCTATTCAGTTCCGATTCTGTATCGTAGCTCAAAAATCTCCCCTGTTGCACCAATCTGCCCACCCAGCATCTCCAACAGTGCATCCTGCAAGGAATCCTTGACGTCCATCAACTCACTGCATTCCCAGAAAATATGTACCCCAATTACCTCTCTTCCCTATCACACCTCCAACATTTACTGTGTACCCGAGGAAAAAATTCTCTTGAGTCTGTTTGGGGTATAAAAATATCGGTGTGACGATTTCCAAGCAAAAATCGTAAATATTCTAGATTTTGTTGCATATTTGGGAGACGCATTACCCACTCAAAGGGTTGTTACGATCAGTGGAAGGTGCCCCCCAAATCTGATATGTTCCAGCTTCAAATTACTTTGAGGGTATTAATTTCTTGGGATTTTGTGTTTAAAACTAGTACCATGACTGGTTATCAAATGGATAGCTTGGCATGGTGCTCTGAATTTCTCATCTGAATGAGAAATTGGGTTGTGATTTTTAAGCTGGTTTTACAGCTCCCACGTGCTCTCACCTTCTGAATGCCTTTTGTTCCTGTTTTCCAAGACCTAAAGGATGCCTACTTTCTTACTCCTGTCCACCCTCTGTTAAGGAAATTTGTTTCATCCTCTGTTTCAGTTCTCTGCTTTGCCGTTGGGCTCTCAACAGAAATGGTATTCCCCAAATGCTTGGCTCCAGTGCTGCCTTTTGCAGGTTTCAGGGCATTCAGATATTTCCCCATCAAAAACCAGGCTACTGTGGTATCTTACTTTTTGCCCAGCTTCTATTCTATAGCCTTGGGTTCACTGCCAACCTGAAGAAGTCCTTGGTGACTGACCTGTATCTGGGCATCACATTTTTCTAGGTTACAGGATTCAAACTGTCCTAATGTTAATCTATTTCCTTGACCTAAAGGTTTTCTCTCTCAAATACTTTTTCCCTGCTTCCCCTTGTGACTATATGAGGTACTGACAGCCATGCCATGAGAAGTAGGGCAGTGGATGTGTAACTTGTGCCAGCACAGCTAGCTGGAATTTTGTAAATTTTCATTTGTATATCAAATTGATTTGTACAGATGCTTGTGCAATCAACAGTGCACCTTGCTAGGATGAAAAGAAATGTAGATGTATAATTGTAACTGAATTAAATGTGTTTTAATAGAGAATACTGGGACAGCAGAAGTTAACAAGCTATCTTATTTTAAGAAAAATAAGGGAAATGAGCTGTTAAACCATTAAAACGGTACCCCACAGTGCTGAATAGCACCAGAGATGGTGGGTCTGGAAGAAGCCATCGTTCCTTAGCTCATTAAAATGTAAGGAAGCTCCAGGCACTGACATAAATATTTTAGCCGTCTATGCTAAATTCCTGTCTCAGCTTCAAAGGGGGATAGTGTGAGAACCTAGTCAGGTGACCTGGTGAGGTCATTCTGCAAGCCATCTTGGATATTGTATTTTACAAGGAGTAGTCCAAGTATTAAGTATTCTGTTTTGGGGAAGCTAACTGGAAAGACTGCTCACGTATTTCATTGTGCCTTACTCTAGCAAGCAAGTTATTAGGGAATAGTAATTTTCCTAGATTCAGTCAAATATATAGTGAAGCCTAGTTTAGAGATGTTTGTTTTTCTTTATTTATATGAGTCTGTCCTTCGGTGTTTTCAATATTTCCTGTGATTTGAACTCTGGTTTACTGTAACTCTATACTTACTATTTTCTTGTTCTTTTACTTGTCAAATACTAAACTTTTCATTGTGGTTGGTTCTTAAAGTATTTAAGGTTTGACAGTATGTGCACATATTCATTTGGTGGTAATTCTGGCCACTCCTGAAAGCCTTGTTGTTTGGTCAACATTACCATTTGTATTAACTTCACTCAGCATAATTGGGTACCCATTTAAGAGCCTTACAGTAACTGACTGTGACTGGTGGCAGTGAATCTACCTTATAGACTGAGCAAAGTTGGTAGAGTGGTAATCTGTGCCAGCCTTTCCCAGGTGTGTGTCTGTGAAAATTAAATCTGTATGTGTGGGCTACTTGGGGCAGGGACATAAAACACTGGTTTCACAGTGTCCGTAAGGGAGCCTTATTGGGGACCTGGGGAGAGGCAGATAGAGGTGCTGAAACCCTGGAGTGACTGTGTGTACTGTGTCCTCTTAAGGGAAAATGTACTTGATGCAGAGAGGTCTGCATTGTAGTGTATAATAACCAAAAGCACCAAGCCAAACCGATACAAAAGCAGGAGGTTTTTATTATAAACATGGTACACGTACACACACAAACTCTGTAGAATCTCTGCATTTTAGGAAAAAAAAAAAAAAAAAAAAAATTGTCTGATGCAAACCCAGCAGTGTTACCAATGAATACAGTCACCTCATCTTAAATCATCCAATGATTAAACAGCACTAATTAAGCATTACAATTCAAGCCAATACTGAGTATATCCATTCTTATTCCAAGTGCACATCCCTCTCCAGTGTCAGTGGTGAGGATCTGGACTCCTTGATTACTGGCCCAGTATGGGGATGTCACACCCCCGTCCTGTCTTCCAGCCATGGGGGTTCCCAGGACTCTAGGGTTCATGGCTTCTACCACCCCCCTGCTTCCCTGAGCTAGGCTTCATATGAGAAAATTTCACTGGCATCAAAGATCATTGCGACTATCTAGTACTGCTTCTTCCTTGTCTCAAACAGAAATTTCACTGGTGAGGTCAGCATAACTCATCAGCCACCCCCCCCCCTTTGCGATTTTCTGCATAGGGTCAGGGTATTGTCAATTGTCCCCATCTCTCTTCAGTGCCACTCTCTCCCTGCCTTCTTCAGCACTCATGCCTGACTGTTGCAGGTATTTTCTCACACAGTCCTTACACCTCTTTGCTGGACACCCTTGTTTCCTCCTGCTTTCTTCCCGTCTGTCCCAAATCTTCACCATATCATGTGTGTTTTTGTTTTTTTCTCCACATGTGCCTGAACCACTGTTTTGTTCTTTTTGACCTTTCTGTAGTTGGAGCTATTTTGGCTCCTACTCTTGTGTCCTCATTTCACAGTGTGGCCTACCACCTGTTTCAGGCACTTCATTTCCATCACCTTTAGCTTTGTCAACTGCTCTGCCTTTACTGCCTGGGTTTCTCTACCATACAGTAGTACTGGTCGCACCATTGTTTTGTGTACCTTACTTTTCAGCTTCTTTGGCATTCTTCTGACACACTGTGCTAGTTGGCAGCAGCCTTTCTGAGACAAGCTTTGACCTCCTCAGACTTCCCTTCTCAGCCAACCCTCCCAGAAACTGTTAACCCTTTTCACTATTTTCCCTTCTATATCAGTTCTCTGCTTCTTCCGAACTCTGCCATTACAAATGCCTTATCTGTACTTCATGCCATATGCCTTCAGTTTTGCATTACATTCCAGTATCCTTTGCTGAAGTTCATAGGTTGGTACTGGGCTATCTGCCCGAAGGCATATATTAGCCCAGCCACGTTGTACAGTATTCACCGCCCCTTTAGTAGTTCCCTAGACCCTTGTACTAGCAGCTAGTACCCTTGCCCCCTATCTAGTAGTGCTGTTGGTGTGATCCCCGGTGTGAACTTTGTTACCCATCCACTCATCAAGGTTCCTCTTGAGTGATAGTGAGGGGCTCTGTCTTGTATAGATTGGGACCCTATTCCATAGTAAGGGAAGTACTTGCTCAGTCTGGCTGTAATGCTACATGTGCATATAGCAGCTTGGTTGATCTGTCCCCTTCAGCCTGTTTGCTAATGTGTAGTTCATCAACACTAGGAACTGCTGTGGGCTCTGAGCTGAACCCTCATGCGTACCCACTCCCACTGGGAACCCTTTTGTGAGGCTAAACACTTCATACTTGAGTCTTTGGGTTTTTGGTATAATTAGTGCAAGTTATGTACAATGTTTCTGAAACTTCGAACCACCACAGGACTGCCCAAGTCAACTTTCTTTGGACCTTGTCATACATTTCCTCCAAGTCTAGGAATGCACGGTTGTACTTTTTCCTCATCTTTAGCATCTTCTCTGTTTCACTGCAAACATCAGGTCAGTTGTGCTGAATACTGATCAGAATCTGAACTGCTCCTCTCCTGTCGATCTACTTGTTTTTCTTTCCTCCTTTCCCGGTTAGGGGTTGCCACAGCAGAACTTCGGTCCGCTAATGATTGGCAGTAGATTTTTTATGGGTGCTGAGGTGCTAGCTCTATGCCCAACCTTCAGCGAAGGCACGCCCATTCTACGCATGTCTTTCGAATGCCACTCTACCGCGGGGAGGACATGCAGACTCCACACACAATCCAGCCAAGAATCGAACAGGAGAACCTCTTGCTGTGCGGCAACAACGCTACTGCTGCACCACCGCAGCTTAAACTCCTGTTCTACTACTGTGCATGATCTACTACTGTGCATATTCATTTATCAATCTGTCACACTGCATGAAAGCTCTGGAGAGAGTGGAGTTTGATACCTCTTTACTGCCCATGGTTGTGAATGTCCCCTTTGTTATTGAACACTAGCACTAGTATGCTTATTTTCCAGTCATCTGGGCTATATTGCTCTCCACACTGCTACGAGTACCCTTGGGAGCAATTTCTTCCCCATCTCACCCTGCATCTTCATCATATCTACTGTGACCTCATCTGATCCTGTTGCATTCCCTGACTTCATTTTTCTTAGTGCTGTACTTGCTTCAGTTGTGGACTCTTCCTCTTCTCTCATCATAGGCTGTTTCTGGGGCAGTACAGCTACTGTGGACTTTTCTTCATTCAGAAACTGCTGGAATTACTCCTTTAGTCTGCCTTTCGTCTCCTGCAGACTGGAGAGCAGTTTGTTGCTGGCATTCTTTATGAAGGATGTCTGATGGTCTTCCTCCTTTGCCAACTGCCATACTTTCCAGAAGCTAGTGAAATGCCTGTGATGCCTTGTTTTTACTATTGCAACTCCTTTCTTAGCTTCTTTGTTAGCCAACCAATATGCCTTCCTAGCATGGGTTTGTCTTTTATATCTTCACTTTTTC
>NC_056736.1:529723868-529747521 GCF_019279795.1 Protopterus annectens
GATGTAGTTCATTGTTGGAGTATTCAAGTGAATCTCTCTGCCTCCCCTCTGAAGTGACAACTTCCTCCGTTCTGTTTTGAGTCCCAAGTCCTTTGGCTTGGAAAGGGGACAAAGTTTCCCTCTTGGGAGGAAATATTCCTTTATGCCTTTCCTCTCCTTTTGCACTCTTCCCAAGGTCCTTCACGAGATAAAGACTCTCAAAAAAAAAAAAAAAAAAAAAAAAAAAAAAAACACTTTGTTGGTGACTTCGTTTTAGTCCAGACAGCACTGCTCCTCTCACTTATTCCATCTGGCCAGGGGCAATCATCACAAGTTACTTCACTGATTGGACCTTCTCACACAGGACAAAGGATCTGTCATTCACCCTCACCTGTCCACTCTTCAACTGATACTTTGGGTAATATAGTTTTGATTCCTTTGACACAAATTTTCTGAGGACATGGGTAGGGTCCTGTGGGAGGCAATGAAATGCAACTTCCTGGTGGTAGTGGATGTCCCAAGTGGAAGAATTTTTCTGTTTCATGTCTTAAGCTTCACCAGGGTACCCTTGTTTTTTTTTCCACCAATGTTCACTGCTGCATGCTGGTCTGGCATATTCTTGGTGAAAGCTCACTTGTCAGCAATATCTACCTGTCTTCCACTGAATTCTCCTTTGGCCTCTATTTGAAGTCAAGCCATTTCCAGCTCTGGTATTCCTTGGGCAAAGCAAAGGCCTGTCATAAGTCTGGCCAACTCTTGTTTCCTTTCACACCAGAACTTTGGCAGTTTCTAAGCAAAGAATCTCCTAGATTTCCATGGTAATTTCCTTTTGCAATACCTCTTTTGGAAAACAGTTGTCTGCTTCTGTTGGGGCTCATTCTAGTAGAGCAGTGGCTTCCTCAGGGCTTTCTTCAGGGGTTTGGACACCAGCTCCATCCTTAACTATTTGGTCTTCAGTTCACACATTCACTAAACACTACAAATTAGATGTCCTTGCCAGAGCTAGGGCAGGTTTTGCCAAGGCAATCCTTCATGGGTTTGTTAAAGGCTCCAGCTTGCCTTCTTCCTGCCTACCTTCTCAGTAGCTTTACTCTCCCTGTGGTGATTAATATTGCAATAGTGGTACAGAAGGATATAGTGCAGTTGTGTAAAGTCTTACTGTAACAGTAATGTCCTGTTCACTGTTGCATATTCATTCCCTTCCTCCGACCCCCTGTTTTTTTTCTTTCTTTTCTCTCTTTTCCTTGGGTGTGTTTTTTTTTTTCTTGCCAAGAGGTTCTTCCCTTTCTCTTCCTCCTTTCCTTTTTCTGAATGTACATGTTCTCCGTTCCCTTGAGGGTCCTAGTTCTAGTGGGGCATTTCATTTCTGGGATGGGAGCCTTCATGTCACCTTTATGCCCTTATACATGCCAGGGAGCATACATCTGACGTACAGCACTCCTAGGTAGTAAAGACTTTGGTATACCCTCAGATTTTCCTTGTCATGAGGTCCGAGAGGTGGTGAAAAGGACATCCTACTGTTATGGTAAGGTTTTACACAACTGTACTTTGCTCTGTTTAGTGCATTAAAAATGGTTTCATAGATAGAAGACAGTGAATCAAAGCTGTGGAAAATGGCACTTGCAGTTGGACTTTTATGTGCATCTTTCTAGGTAAACTAAATGTGTTTCCATTTCTGTCCCCAAATAAGTTTAATGTACTCTGATTTCCGATGTTTTCCCTCTGCAAATTAGCTGTAGTTTTTGGAGGTGGGTGTACACCATATAACAATTCACAATGAATGTGATTTTTGTTTAAATACTCAACTGCTCATTGACAAGACCATATTTGCAGTTTTCACCGTATGGCTGGTGTTTTAGGAAAGTGTATGTACTTTTAGTATTAAGCAGGTTTTGTTTTGTTCCAGTAGCCGGATTGAGTTGGGAGATGTAACGCCACACAACATTAAACAGCTGAAGCGGTTAAATCAAGTCATCTTTCCAGTCAGCTACAACGACAAGTTTTACAAGGATGTGCTAGAGGTTGGAGAACTTGCCAAACTTGGTACAGTATCAGTCATGTTTTAGTAATAAGATTCTTTGACTATCCGGTATTACTTGTTGAAGTTACTGATGAAAGCATCATTAAAGCAGTAGCATTAGGTTGTCACAATACATTTTCTGTAAGTTTTGTGTACCTTTACAAGTGTGTGCAGTGTTCTGAGATGGCCAACGGGTGTAAACCAGTCTAGACAGTTTAGTACCACCCATCCCTGGAATATAACCTGTCTCTAAGATGTAATTTTTTTTTACTACTTTTAGTCTGTTTTCTAGAAATATCCACAGTTTTAATTGCTTGTGACGTGAGATAGTTGATTTTGATGTGATTAAGACATGACTGACTTTTTGCTCAAAAAGAGAGGATACCTAAAGCTGTGGCTTTAAGTCCTAGTAGGACTTGCACTAGCAGTGAGAGGACTGCTGAGCACTTCAAAAGTGGGAAAGAACTGGAGAGATTCCAAGTAAAGTTCCCAACACCTCAGCTTTTGTTTTAAAAAAAAAAAAAAATACACACATTCATCAGGCCCAGCCGACCATGCAGTGTAGAGTGGTAGAATCCTAAGACTTAAGTGACCAGTATTCAGTTTGGAAAAGGTAACTAGATGTGCTGGGCAGGAGATTATGGAATTGTGGTCAACATAATCTTGCCCCATTCTGGTGGTGGGTAGACAATTGCTTGTGGTGGAGATCAGGGCAGACTTGTGCTGTTGAGTGATGTGTGCACTTCTGAGTCAGGGATGACATGCCTGGGAGTAAGCATTCCCCAGGCAACCTTGCAAGCCTGCTAGCTGCCTTTTGAGAGTGGGTTGGGAGAAATGTGGCAGGGATTTTCATGGAACTAGTAAACTGACTTGTTCTCAAACATCTGAATCCCTGATCAGGGTACTTGTCAGTTTGTTTCCCTGAAAGTAGAATGAGTGGGACATCGATTTCTTGCCCATTTTGGTGGTCTAGTTTTTGCCCCGGGTGGAGCAAATGAGCCACAGTGACACAGGTACAGGAGCCATTTGACATGTCCTACAGAGAATACAGAATACAGAAAAAAAATGTTGATCTGTGGGCAAGATTAAGCTGCTTTATCCCCCCCCCAATCACTTTTTTAAATTGCTTGTTTTCTTTTGGCTGTCTTAGCTGCTACTTCCATGTAAATGTTTTGCAGAAAGCCCCCTTACCAACTGGTGTTCAGTGTTTGTTTGCCTTAGTACAATGCTTTGTCACCCCGTGGTGACCTACATTGTTTTGTTTATTTAAAGTTGACCAGATTAGTGCCACTAGACTCTTGTCAGCTTTCAAGAAAGACTCAAGGTAGTGTTTATACAGACGAGAAGAAATCTAGTCGGTACTGTAGGAAAATTCCCCCAACTTTTTTTTAAGTACAGTGGCATCTGTAATATCAATCTAAGCTACCAGCAACTCGGGTTATAGGACCCCTGTGTTAGGTCTATGAAAAAGACTGCAATTTAGAAATGCAGTACTCCCACTCCCAGTTGCTACAGTGCAGTGTCAGTATTGGTACTTGAAATTAAGCACCTGGTTTGGGAATTGAACCTACAGCCTTATTTTGACAGCAAGTGTGCAGTCTTTTGATCATCTGACACTTGCTAGCTGTCTACAGAATGTTTTTTACACTGCTTCTCAAGTAGAAGCTTTAGCCAAATTATCTGATACCGCACTGAAGCTGTACATGGTAGAATAGGGGCTTTTTGCTTTTAATTCTGAGCCTGTCTGCTGAAGTGATTTAAGCAGTCATGCTGCTTCTAAGCAGTAGTGCTGTTTCATCCAAGTTGAAATTCACTGAGGACTTGAAACCTAAACTCAACACTGTTTTGGTAGTGGCACCTTCTGTGGCAAAGGTCAGACTTATTTCGTTATGTTAATCTGTTAATATACTTTCCGCATTAGCTCCATACACCACCCTGACTCCACATTCATTAATGCCTATTCAGTTTCTGTCTCCCATCAGGCCAACTTCTGCTCTTCTTAAGATGAATTGACTGATTTGACTGTTGGTCATTGAATGGTAACAGGACACTGACCTGTGGTGTCTGCCTGCGAATCATCTCCTTCACTTGCCCGCCACCTGTTGGCTCTGAATGTAGCAGATTTCCATCACCTGGACAACAAGTATAAGTGTGCCAGGCATCAGTTCTGTTCAGATGACCAGGCATCTGTTTGCAGAGTTTTGGACAGACCTGCTTCACAGGCTTGTGTGTTTTGGATGCCTATGTATAAAAGCTTGATGCACTGTTTTGTTCAGTTCTGACTCCCTGTAATGTGGTAGAGATGGTGACCACCTTTTTCCCTTTAGTTTGGTTCATCACCTGCAACTCCACTACATCCGTTTCCCCTGGAGGTTTTGCTTTCATTGTTTGCAGTGGTTCTCCTACCCTGCATCTCAAACGCATTTGAAAATATCTTCAGACCACTTGGTGTTAAGATTGTTGAAATGTGCACAAAACAAAGTCCAGGATTAAACATTAGGTCTTCCCTTTGGTTTTGAGCCAGTTTCTCTAGACATGCATGGGGAGAAAGAGGTTCCATTTCCTTAAACTTACTGGGATGATATGGGAGTGGTCATTTTAATAGTCTGCTCCCTACAAAAGGGAGACCACAGCAGGCCTGTAAGGCACTTGTGAGCAACCCTTCTAGTAGGTCTACCTTTGAAACAATTTACCATTGTCCCATTTGACAAAGTGTGTTTTTGTTTTTACCACACCATATGTTCTTGTTTCACTGTTGGTCATTACATTTGGGTAATCTGGCAGGTTACCCTCAGTCAGCCTGATTAAAAATAAAGTCTTGTGTCCTGCGTGGGTTGCTGTCCCTTCCGTGTCGTCAGGGGTATAAAACATGCACCCAACACCATTACACCAGTCTTTTTCTTGTCGCGCGGTGCCCGAAGCAGAAGCAGTTCAAGTGCCGGTTGGCCGACTCCTGAAACTTTCGTTTTTGAGTTTCAGATCCGAAGTCTTCAACTAAAAAGCTAAGTACCCCGTTGGGGAAACCGTTTCTTGCTCCTTACCGATGTCAGTAAAAGTTAATAATTGCATTACTTGTGAGAAGCAAATGCCTCAAAGGTTTTAATTTTTTACTGTATTCCTTGCCTAGGCCCTGGCCACGATGTACCTTGCTGTCTGTTCTGTGCTTTATTTAATCAACGCACTATTAAACGTCGGTACATTTTTGCTTCTAAATTGTTTTGGCTCGCACTTTAATTATCCAGAAATGTCATCGATTAGCAATCAGACTACCGGAATACCTTAAAAAAAAAAAAAAAAAAAAAAAAAAAAGGGGGGGGCAAAAACAGGCAGTTAAGGTCCAAAACTGCAGACGATGCTTCTCCTAAGCCAGTCGCCAGTTCGGTACTCGGTGAGGTGCTTTCGCAGCCCCTGATACCTGCTAATTCTTATTCGCAGGCCTCTGAGACCCATTCGGAGTCTGGTATGCCGCGAGATGCTTTAATTATAGAACCCGCGGATGTCTCTACCTTGGATGGGACCGGAGCTGCTCTGCAGGCACCGGCTTCTGGGGGTGTTTTCAGGTCTACAGATTAGTATATTAGACAGACGCCATCTTCAAAAACTAAGGCCAGAATCTCTACCTATATCTAAAAAACCGATGCCTAGGCCCCATGTGCAGGCCCCTATGCCCAA
The DNA here is from genome assembly GCF_019279795.1 of Protopterus annectens. Lineage (NCBI taxonomy): Eukaryota > Metazoa > Chordata > Ceratodontiformes > Protopteridae > Protopterus > Protopterus annectens. The sequence goes on from NC_056736.1 coordinate 529,729,540, forward strand.
GAAACAAAAGATCAAAATGCATGAAGATTTAATTACTCTGATCAGAGGTAGTCAAACCCCCCCCCCCCCCCCCCTAAGAGGCCTAGGCAAGATATTGACTATGAATCTTTTGAACGGGATTCTATTTCTTCCGATTCTTCTAATGCACAGGAATAGTCTATACCTACTTATGAGGACTGTGATGCAGAAGATTCCATTCCTTCTGCTTCTCCCCCTGAGGGTTTTTCTTTTGGGGAAACTTTGCATACCTTAAGAGAACATTTCCACTGGGAGAGTCGGGATTTTTCTGAATCTAAAGAGACTTGGGGATTTTCTCCTTCTTCCTCGGCATAGGCCTTTGGCTGTACCTCATCTAGATTTTCTTGATGATTTTTCAGAATCTAGTATGGCTCCTGATTCTCTGTCTCTGGCTCCTTGTAAGCTAGACAGATACTACAGAGTCATGACTCCCACAAATTCCTTTTCAAAAATCCTGTTGCGGATTTTGAAACCATTTATCAGGGTCCCAAGGGTATTGAGGCTTCTACTACTAAAAATCTTACCCCTTTTGATAGAGGTTCCAGGGCACTGGATAGATGTGGTAAGAAAGTTTACACTTCTGTAACCTTGGCAATCCGGGCTTTAAACTGTCAATTTCTTATACTTGAATATCAACAGCATATCATGGGACTACTTAAACAGAAAATTAAGTTAATCTCTGACTGTGTAGAAAATAAAGATTTGCAGGATTTATTACAATCAGCTGAAAAAGTTGAAAAACATACTTTGCAATGTGGATGTTCCTTGCGTTACCCTGCTGCAGTCATCACACTTGGGTTATCCTGCCGTCAGGCGGTCCCGCAGTCAGCCCGAGTTACAAAGTCTTGGTCCGGCGTCTGTTGCTGTCGCTTCTTCCCTGACGTCAGTGCTCCAGGGGTATATAAGAGGCATCAGACGCCATTTTCTTCAGTCTTTCTTGCCGTGCGGTGCCCGAAGCAGAAGCGGCCGACACCTGAGATTTTCGATTCGAATTTCAGTCCGAAGTCTTCAATAAAGCTAAGTACCCCATTTGGGAACCTTTTCTTGCCTCAGTCTGATGTCAGAAAAAGTTAACAATTGCATTTCTTGTGGGAAGCAAATGCCTCATAAGGACTTCCATTCTTATTGTATTCCTTGCCTAGGCCCAGACCACGATGTCACAGGTTGTCTGTTTTGTGATGGGTTTAATAAACGAACTATCAAACGCCGTTTTGACTTCGCACGACAATTACTTTGGTAGGAAATTTAATTATATCATGCCGTCGGAGCAGCCAACTACCATTATGCATAAAAAACCGCAAGGTTAAGGACAGGCAGCCTAGGAACAAGCCAGACTCGGAGGCCTCTGCTGGGCCTGTCGCCGGTTCTCCGGTTTTCAGTGAGGTGCCTACGCAGCTCCAGACGATTGCAGAATTGGAACCCCAGACAGCTGCAGATTCTCAAGCAGAGTGTGCTAGGCCGACACAGTCATCTTCATTAGGCCCTTCCGACACCGGAGCAGAAGGAGACCCCGGTGCAGTGGGAACACCTTCGGTTGCAGAAGGTGTCTTCAGACCGACTACACTCGCCATTAAATCTTATGCTAAGCTTAAAACTCCTTTAAAACCAAAAAAGACTGTACATCAGTCTACAGTTCAAGGCCCCATGCCTAAGAAACAGATGCTTAAGATGGCTGAAAATTTGATTACCCTAATCAGGGGTTCCCATCCCCCTCCAGATAAAAGACCAAGACAAGAGGAGAATTGTGCTTCCTCTGACCAGGTTTCAATTTCCTCAGATTCTTCTGAGGAACAGGATTACACTTTTCCCCCTTATGAAGACTCTGATGCTGAAGACTCTATTCCCCCAGCATCTCCCCCTGAAGACTACTCCTTTGGGGAAACTTTACATAACATGAGGGAACATTTCCACTGGGATGCCAGGACTACTGTGATTCTAAGAAAAGGCTCAGTTCTTTTTACTACCCCAGCACAGACCACTTGCTATCCCTCCAGTTTTAGATATTGTGGACGATATTTACTTGGAGTCTAGTCTAAATACTACAGAGTACCTGACTCGCACAATTTCCTTTATAAAAGCCCTGTGGCTGACCCAGAAACAATTTCCCAGGGTCCCAAGGGGGCTAAAGCTTCTATGGCTAAAAATCATGTGCCCTCTGAAAGGGATTCCAGAGCCCTAGATAGATGGGGAAAGAAAATGTACACCTCAGCAACTCTGGCTATGTGAGCATTAAATTGTCAGTTTCACATGCTGAAATATCAGCAATTCCTAATGTCTCAATTAAAACAAAAAATGAGCACACATTCTGAACAGACTGAATTCAAGGAAATGCAGGATCTGTTGCATGCAGCAGAACAGGTGGGCAAACATACTTTACAATGTGGATTTGACTCATTGGAAGCTTCCTGTAGAGCAGCTGTTACTGGGTCTGTCATACGTAGACATGCTTGGTTAAAAGAACAAACCCTACCTGATCATGTTAAAGCAAAATTATTGGATGCACCTTTACAGCAGGATGTATTTGGTGTCAAAGCAGAAGAGGTTTTAAAGAAAATGGAGGATAAGGCAAAGTCTATGCAGGCGGTCAAGGATTTATTTACAGGTACAACCCCCTAATTTCAGCAGAAATTGGCCAACAAAAAACTGGTCATTTCCAGCTTCTTGACAGATCACAGAGGGGCAAATACAGATGCCCAAGGGGCAGAGGTCAGTCACAAGGCCCTTACAAACCTTGCCAATGGGGTACTGCTACCCAAAAAGGAGAAGACAGGCCCCAAGCTAGCAGAAGACAAACACAATGGCTCAATCCTCAAACTACCAAGCAAATCTCTCCTGGCAGCTCCCTTGGGAGGAAAATTAGCATTTTTTGCAGACAAATGGCACATCATCACAAAAGACAAATGGGTCCTAAACATTGTCTCACAAGGATACAGATTCCACTTTCATACCTTGCCAAGGATAAAAGGAATGCCAAACCTGCCACCAAATCAATGGGCAGAGGCACAAAAACAAATTACAGCTCTCATGGACATGAGAGCCATTCAACAGGTACCTACACAGGAGCAAGGACAAATATTTTACTCGAGACTTAAGGGCAAAGCATGGAGACCCATTCTGGATCTTTCAGTTCTGAATACCTATCTGCAAGTACCAAAATTCAAGATGCTATAACACTACAGCAGCTTCTTCCCATGCTGGGCAAGAATGCTTGGCTAGTAACGTTGGACCTCAAGGAGGTATACCTGCATGTCCCCATCAGACAAAATTGCAGAAGATACCTCCGCTTCATTGCAGGTTCGTCGCATTATCAATTCTCTGCACTGCCCTTTGGCTTATCTACTGCGCCCAGGGTTTTCACAAAATGCCTGGCACCAGAAATTGCATACTGCAGACAGAGGAATTCAAGTATACCCATACCTGGACGACCTGCCTTATTGAAGCAGAAAGCAAGGATATTCTTTTAAAGCATCTGGCATTTGTCAAACACCCAAGTTGCCTAGGGTACACAGTAAACGAAAAGAAATCAAAACTAGTGCCCTCACAAAACGTAATATTCCTGGGTGCCAGCTTGAATACAACTGCCCAGATGGCTTATCTCACGCCAGACAAGCAACAGCAGCTGACTCAATATTTCAAAATAATGGCAACAAAGACCCAACTTCCTGCAAGAAAAATTCTACAGGCCTTGGGATTCATGGCATCTTGCATACTACTAGCCTACGCAGTCCCTGAGTACCGATGACAATGCATTACCGGTGTCTTCAGTACCCGAGGTCGCAGGCTCCTCTGAGCCCATTCCTACTACAGATCCCGACGCCACTCCTGGCGGAGAAACTCAGAATTTAGACAGGCCTGCCATTTCTCAAGGGGTCTTCAGGCCTTCTTCCTTCTCTATTAAAGCCTTCACTAAATCTAAAGCAGCCATGAAAACCAAAAAACAGGTTCCTCAGACCCCCTCTCAAGGCACCATGCCTAAAAAACAGATGCTTAAAATGGCTGAGGATTTGATTACTCTTATCAGGGGTTCTCATCCCCCCTCTAACAAAAGGCCCAGATTAGAGGAAGACTACCCTTCCTCAGATCAAGCTTCTATTACCTCAGAACTATCTGAGGACCAGGATTATGCCTATTCTCATAGGTTCATAGGCTCATACTAGGCTATCTGCCCTAGGGCATTTATAAGCCTAGCCAGAGTATGTTTGGCTTTCGCCACCCATTTTAAATTAATTTTGCTATGCCCTTTTTCGAGGTTGGTATACTGTGCCTCTGTCTAACAGTGACACAGAAGTGATACCCGGGGTAAACCTACGATCTCCCATCCACTCATCAAGATTCCTCTTGAAAAGAGTCAATGAGGGACTCTGCCTAACCTGGACTGGGGTTTTATTCCAGAGTGAAGGGAGCCTCTGGGTTATGAATCTGTCCCTCCAGCATGTCCTATTTATTTCAGTGCTGAGGTTCAAGTCTCTCGGTGTAGCTCGATGGGATTTGGATTTTTTGAGGTGCAGCATGTCCCTTAATTCCGGGTTGGACATGGCCTTGTACGTCAGGCACAGGTCACCTCTGAGCAGGCGGTATGCCACTGAGTAGAGCTGGAGTTTCTTTAACCGGGCAGCATATGGCATCTGTTTGAGCCCTTTGATCCTCTTGGTGAGGTACTTTTGGGGTCTTTCCAGTTGCTGCAGGTGTTTGATAAGGTACATCCCAAAAGGGGCATTGTACTCAATTATGGGCCTGATGAGGGATGAGTAAAGAGGCACGATGACCTCCCCTAATCTAGATGTGAATCCCTTCATGATTAGGTGGGCTATATAAAATGTTTTTCTAACCACTTTGGCCACGTGGTTGTCAAATGAGAGATTGCTATCAATTTGGGTCCCCATGTCCCCAATTACGTCTGTACTTAATGGATTACCACCTATGTGGTAATGTGTGGGCACTTTGTTTTTGCCAAAGGGGATGACTATACACTTTTTGGCATTTAGCTTGAGGCCATGGCTCTGGCACCAGTTGTCTGTTTCTACGAGGCCCTTTTGGAGGATGCTTGTGTCGGCTGGAGAGTCGATTATGGCGCCCAGTTTGCAGTCATCTGTGAACTTGGGTCAGCCACAGTCCTTCCGTGTTGGCCTGTACCTCCGAGAAATATATACCAAACAAGAGAGGTCCCAGGACTGAGCCTTGTGGGACGCCACTTGTAACTGGTTTGGAGTCTGACATGGCTCTAGCAATTCTAACCATGTGGGTTCTGTCCTTGAGCCAGTTTGCAACCCATCTAGTGACATAGGGGTTTATATTTAAGCTGGTGAGCTTATCTATAATGCCCGAGTGGGGTATTGTATCGAAGGCTTTTGCAAGGTCCAGATAGGCTGTGTGGACCACCTTCCCTTCGTCAATGGCCTTGGTGACTGTTTCAAAGAAGTCAACCAGGTTTAAGAGGCAGGATCTGCCCTCAACAAAGCCAAACTGGGTAGGATCCAGTGTCTGTAGGTCCCCAATATCTTTATTTATGAGGTCCATGATGATCCTTTCCATAGCTTTGCAGACCAAGCTAGTCAGGCTTATGGGGCGATAGTTTCCAGGGTCCGTTGAGGCACCACCTTTGTGGAGAGGGACCACTGTTGCTGTACGCCACTCATATCCTGTAGTAAGGCTGAGATTGAACAGTAGTTTTATGTTTGGGTTTAGCTCTTCTTGGAGTTCATGTAGGACGCAGCCTGGGACACCGTCTGGTTCCATTGATGCTGTGTTTTTTTGCTTTGGAGAGGGCGGCTCCCACCTGAGCATCTGAGATGTCAGGGGGGCAGCACTCTGCTGGGATAGATATTTGCCCTTTTTGTGGGGGGGGGGGGGAGAAGTTTGCGCTGAACCTGTCAGCTAGGATGTTGGCAATGTCTGTGGGATCAGTGTATTTTTTGTCATTTTGGACTAATTCTGGGAATTCCCACCCAGGTTCCTAACATAACTAAATAAAGCCTTGTCATTATCTTTAGTGTCCTGTGCAATTTTTCTCTCGAAGCTGGCCTTTGACTATTTTATGAGTGCCCGTAGTTTTTTGCTAATACTGATCAGAGATGCCTTCCCTTTTTGGGATTTTGCTCTATGATGTAGTAGCTTCCTCCTCCTATTGTATAGTTTATGGCTGGGGTCCACCAGACAGGTCGTCTGCCTTTGGAGGATTGGGTCTTGGTTTTATTTGGGATTGCATGATCCATGCAGTCCTGAAGGTGTTCATAGAATGCATTTATAAAGGATTCTGCGGTCTGGGCCGCATTTTCCACAGGCCCGGGGGCTTTGAAGGATTCCACCTCGGTTTTGAGGAGTGTGAAATTTGCTTTAGAGAAGTTTTTCACTGTGGTTTTCTAGGCAGGGGGTGGGGTCAGGATGTGAATATCCAGTGAGATCAGTTTATGGTCTGATCTTACCAGTGAGGGATACACTTCTGGTCTGGAGCATAGAGTCCCCATGTTGGTGATGATCAGGTCCAGTATGTTTTCCTCTTGTGGGAGTGGTAACAAGTTGTTCCATAGCATTTGAGTTTATGAATTCTAGGAACCTTTGGGCAAGGGTGTTGGAGCTAGAGTAATGCTCCCAATCTATGTTTGGGTAGTTGAAGTCGCCCAATATAATGGTGTTCGGAGAGACCTTCATATTTTCCAGTGTTCTCAGGAAGGCCGAGTGGGGTTCCTGGGTTTGGGAGGGTGGTCTGTAGCAGGCTATAAACTGGAAGGCAGTTTTACCCACTGTTAGTTGCACATGGATAGTCTCTGATGCTTCGTGCTTTGCCACCAACCTGGAGGTGTGGGTATCTTTGAATATCGATACTCCCCCTCCTTTTGTGGTTCGGTCCAAGTTTTGGGGCCGAAAAGCATGGTATGAGGTATAACCTGGTAGTGCTGGGGTGCTCTCGGGACCCCTGAACCAGGTTTCTGTTACTGCACAGATATCAATGTTCTCCATGCTAAGGAGAGTTTCGAGTGCGTGCATCTTGAGGTTTAGACTTCTAGCGTTGAGTAGCATTACTCTTAGTTTCTTATCCCTTGTGGTACCTATGGAGGTGCGTTTGTCTTTTGAGCCTTGCCTAAGACTCTGATGCAGAGGAGTCTATTCCCTCGGTCTCCCCCCCCTGAGGACATCTCTTTTGGGGAAACCCTGCATACATTGAGGGAACACTTTCACTGGGAAGGCCAAGATTACTCCGATTCCAAGAAGTCTCAGGGAATTTCTTCTGCTCCCCCAACATAGGCCTCTGGCTATCCCTCCTGTTTTAGATATATTGGATGATGTGTACACAAGCCAGCCTTAATCCTGATTCTTTGCCTCCAGCTCCTGTTAAACCAGACCGGTATTACCGGGTTCCTGATTCTCACCAGTTCCTATGTAAAAGCCATACTGTTGACCCAGAAACAATTTCACATGGTCCCAAGGGAATTAAGGCCTCTACTGCTAAAAATCCATTACCTTCAGAGAGAGATTCCAGAGCTTTAGAAAGGTGGGGGGAAAAAGGTGTACACCTCTGCCACTTTAACCATGAGGGCATTAAACTGTCAGTTCCATATGTTAAAGTATCAACGGTTTTTGATATCTCAGCTGAAAAGCAAGATGACACAACCAGATTTTAAGAGTTGCAGGATTTGTTGCATGGTGCAGAGCAAGTGGGTAAACATACCTTGCATTGTGGTTTTGATGCTTTAGAGGTCTCGTGTAGAGCTGCTGTTACGGGGTCTGTTATACGTAGGCATGCTTGGCTCAGAGAGCAAACCTTACCAGATCATGTCAAAGCTAAATTATTAGATGCACCTCTTCAAAAAGATGTATTGTTTGGTGTTAAAGCTGAGGAGGTGCTAAAGAAAATGGAGGAAAAAGATAAATCAATGCAAACAGTGAAAGATTTCCTGCAGGTACAGCCTCCACGTTTCAGCAGAAACTGGCCTTCAAAAAATTGGTCCTTTCCAGCCACGGACAGACCTCAAAGGGGCAGATACAGGCGCCCAGGGGGCAGAGGGCAACCTCAAGGATCCTTCAAAGCCAGACAGTGGCAAGCACCAACCCCAAGAGGTGGAGAAGATGGATCGCAGTCTTTTAGAAAACAGACACAATGACTTCCCCCTACACCTGCCAAGCAAAGCTTTAATGGCAGCACCTTTGGGCGGAAAATTGACATTATTCTCAAAAAAATTGGCATATTGTTGCAAAAGACAAATGGATTCTGGACATTATAGACAGAGGTTACAGGTTCCACTTTCACACCCTTCCAAAAATGAGGCATGCCAAACCTGCCACAAAATCAAAGGGCAGAGGCACAAAAACAAATTTCAGCTCTCATGAACATGAAAGCAATTCAAGAGGTACCTGCAAAACAACAGGGTCAAGGGTTTTATTCCAGACTATTCCTGGTACCGAGGAAGGAGATTGGAGACCTATCTTTGACCTATCCATCCTAAACGCATACCTACAGGTGCCAAAATTCAAGATGCTCACATTACAGGAGCTTCTTCCCATGCTGGGCAAGGAGTCTTGGCTGGTAACATTGGACCTCAAGGAGGCATACCTGCATGTCCCTATCAGACAAGATTGCAGAAGATACCTCAGATTTCTTGCAGGTTCAACCCATTACCAATTCTCTGCCTTGCCCTTTGGCTTATCTACTGCGCCCAGAGTGTTTACAAAATGCCTGGCATCAGTAATCGCCTTCTGCAGACTACAAGGGGTACAAATCTACCCATATCTGGACGACTGCCTGATCCAAGTGGACAACAAGGACATACTACTGCAGCACCTGGCGTTTGTAATAAAACTGTTGAACTTCCTGGGATACACAGTCAACAAAAAGAAATCAAAACTAATACCCTCTCAACAAATAATTTTCCTGGGTGCCAGCTTGGATACAACCACCCTGATGGCCTACCTCACGCCAGACAAGTAAGGGCAACTGTCTCAATACTTCAGCAAAATGGCAACTTACACCAGGCTTAACTGCAAGGAAAATCCTACAGGCTCTGGGATTCATGGCATCTTGCATCCTACTAATCCCATGTGCAAAGCTGCATATGAGGAAACTTCAATGGTACCTGAAAAACTTATGGTCTCAACACAGCCACAGCTTGGAAACAATTATCCCACTCATTCCATGCCTTCAAAAGGAATTTTTGTGGTGGACTCGAGCTTGCCAAAGAAACACAGGTCTTCCTTTCTGTGTGCCTCAAGCAACTCAAATCATCACAACAGACGCCTCAGACTACGCCTGGGGAGCACACATGACCGATCGGTGCATTCGGGGAAAATGGACCCGAAAAGAGAAGCACCTCCACATCAACCAAAAGGAAATGCTAGCCGTGCAAAAGGCTATTATGACCTTCAAATACCTACTGCATCCAGGCCAGCTATTGATAAGGACAGACAACATCAGAGTGATGTGGTACATAAACAAACAGGGGGGAACTCAAGTCCTACCCCCTGTGCAGGCAAGCCATGACCTTATGGAACACAGCACTGGAATTTCAAATTCAACTGCAGGCACAATTCTTGCCAGGGAAGGAAAACACACGAAGACAACCTAAGCAGAAATATGACAGATCCACACGAATGGAAGCTGCATCCTCAACTTTTCACAAAGATAACTCCGGCATGGGGACAGCCAGACATAGATCTCTTTGCTACCCACAGAAATTGCCAGTTGAAAAAATTCTGTTCAAGGACCTATCATCCACAGGCCTGGAAAGTGGACGCACTTTCCTTCAGTTGGGCAACATTGACAGTCTATGCCTTTCCGCCTCTTCCTCTGCTGCCCAAAGTTCTATTAAAAGCCAGAGCAGAGAGGCCGAAAATGATTCTCATCGCTCCAGTCTGGCCAAGACAACACTGGTATCCGCTCCTGAGGAGCCTGACACATTCCCCACCATGGATCCTACCTCTAGTCCCTCTTCTGTTGTCCCAGCACAACTACAAAACCCTTCACAGCCATCTCAAAAACTCTAAATCTAGCTGCATGGAGAATTCCTTGATTTCCCAACAGTTTCTCCTCTCCAAGGAGGTGCAGGATGTCATTTTGGAGGCCAGAAGACCTTTACTAGAAAGGCTTACTCCGCCAAATGGAAACTATTTTGTGCCTGGAATCAAAAAAAGGGACAGAATCCTTGGGTAATAAATATACCTCAAATTTTACATTACCTAGCTGAGATGTTAAACAATGGACTTTCCTTCTCCTCCATCAAGATCCACGCTTCAGCCATTTCTGCAAAATACAACACAGATCCTCCATTATTCTCTCACCCTCTCTTAAGGCAGTTCCTCAGAGGGGCAAAGAATTTAAAACCCCTAAGGAAACCACCAGTCCCTGCTTGGGACCTCAACTACGTATTGGAAAAGCTGACCCTTCCTCCCTTCGAGCCAGCTTCTTCAACAGAGTTACAGTACTTGTCATAGAAAACAGCCTTTCTTCTGGCTATCACCTCAGCACGCAGGGTTTCGGAGCTACAGGCCCTCATGGCTGTGCAACCATTCATCATTTTCCATCAGGACAGAGTTTCCTTACGAACCAATCCTACCTTTATGCCAAAGGTAGTATTCAGTGAGCTTTGAATCAGACCATCCACTTACCTACCTTTTATCCTAATCCACAAAACAAAGGGGAAAGACTACTACATTCCTTGGACATTCACAGACAACTTCGTTACTACTTGGACAGAACAAAGCCATTCAGAAAATCTGAGCATCTCTTTGTGTCCTATGCTGTAGGCGCTCAGGGAAAGGCTATTTCCAAACAGACAATTTCAAAATGGATAGCCCACTGCATACGCTTTTGTTACTCATTTCATGGAAAAACTGTGCTTGCATGCATCAGATCCCACTCCACCAGAGCCACAGCTACCTCTGCAGCCTTCCTCAGGGGGGTCCTTACCAAGGACATTTTGGAAGCAGCCACCTGGAGTTCAGTGCACACTTTCTCCAAGCACCATCACCTCCCACTATACTCAAAATCTAGAGCGGGCTTTGCCACAGCAGTCCTGCAGGGCATCCTAGCCCCTCCTAGTTCCACTTAATGCCTACCACCCTTACTTAGCTTTGGGATTCTACCCATCTGTTATGACTGCAGCTGTATGCACGATGAACATAGTACAGTTTTGTACCTACCATAAATGTAGATGTTGGAGTGCTCATACAGCTCCAGTCCAGGTTTCCCACCCTCCATCCCCTCTTAGGACAGGCCTTATGACAAACACTTTTCATATAACCTTTTTGGGCTATTCTTTTATGGTGTATTTGCTTGCAACTACTATTTTTGATTTATCAACATTGCATCTTTGCATAACCTTGTTTGCCTTCCTTCTTGGGGCACCTGACATCTGAGGCAAGAAAAACTGAAGAAAATGGCGTCGGCTGCCTCTTTTATACCCCTGCCGCACTGACGTCAGTGAAGAAGCGACGACAACAGATGCTGGACCTAGACTTTGGAATTCGGCCGACCGAGGACCCGCCCAACGACAGGGATAACCCATCTGTTATGACTGCAGCTGTATGAGCACTCTAACATCTACATTTATGGTAGGTACAAAACTGTACTTAGAGCCACTCAAGTCAAACCCAGACATTCCAAAGGCACCAGGTTTCAGTCCCAGGGGACTTTCAGAACAAAACAATGGGTTGCCTCCTCTTCCAAATCTGGAAACAACAAGACACCTCCCTATGGTAAGCAGTCTCAATGACTTCCCTTTACACTTAAGAAGCACTTGCCTTTTAGCCGCTCCTTTGGGGGGGAAACTGGCTCTTCATGCAAGAAACTGGCAACTTATAACCCAGGACAAATGGGTTTTAAATTATAGTATCCCAGGGATTTAGATTTCATTTCCACACGTTGCCAATTCCAAATGGATGGCCAGACCTGCCCCCAAATCAGTGGGTAGAGGCCCAGAAACAAGTACGTTCCCTCATGAGCATGGGGGCTATTCAACCAGTACCAGAAGAGGAAAAGGGACAAGGTTTCTATTAGACTTTTCCTGGTACCCAGAAAAGACAAATCATGGCGTCCAATTCTGGACTTGCCTACCTTTCTGGACATTCCAAAATTCAAGATGCTGACTCTTCACCAGTTACTTCCTATGCTAGGCAAAGATGCCTGGTTGGCAACTCTAGATTTAAGAGGCTTACCTGCATATCCCAATCAGGGAATCTTGCAGAAGATACCTCCGCTTCAAAGCAGGCTACTTGCATTACCAGTTCTCTGCACTGCCCTTTGGCTTATCTACTGCGCCCAGGGTCTTTACAAAGTGCCTGGCTCCAGTAATTGCATTTTGCAGGCAAAGAAATATTCGAATATATCCATACCTGGACGATTTTCTAATTCAGGCAGAAAACAGGGATATTCTACTAAAACATCTGGCATTTGTAAAAAAAAAAAAAAAAGGTTCTAACTTGTCTGGGTACACTATAAAAGAAAAGAAATCGCAACTGGTACCCTCTCAAAAAATTGCATTCCTGGGTGCAAGCTTGAATACAACTGCCCAGATGCATTTCCTTACACCGCAAAAGCAAATTCATTTGGTGACTTACTCAAACAGGTGGCCACAAAAACCCTGCTATCTGCAAGACAAATTCTGCAAGCCTTGGGGTTCATGGCCTCCTGCATTCTTCTAATTCTATATGCAAGACTGCATATGAGGAAACTTCAGTGGTACTTAAAAAGTTTATGGAGTCAACGTTGTCACAGCCTGAAAACAATGATTCCTGTCGCACCTTGCCTGCCATTAGAGTTCCTATGGTGGGTAGAGGCCTGCCACCAAAACAAGGGACAGTCATTCACACCATCCCCTGCCGCCCAAACCCTAACTGCAGACTCGTCAGACTATGCTTGGGGGGGCTCATCTGGCAGGGAAGTGCATTCAGGGCAAATGGAGCCTAAATCAAATCAAATGCACCTTCATATCAATCAAAAAGAAATGCTAGCTGTACAGAATGCACTGACAGCCTTCAAGGACTACCTGCATAGGTTCATAGGTTGGTACTAGGCTATCGGCCCTAGGGCCTGTACAAGCCTAGCCATAACAGTTCCCTGGCTATTTCTTCCCACAATATTTACTTCCCTGGACCCCTGTCTATCACTGACGTGATCTCCAGGGTGAATTTCCTCTCTCCCACTTAATCATCACGGTTCCTTTTGAAGAGGGCCAAAGAGGCGCTCTGCATGACATGTATGGGCATTCTATTCCAGAGTCTGGGGAGTCTCTGGGTCAGAAGCCTATCCCTCCAGCATGTTCTGTTCATTGTGATGACAAGGTTTAGATCCCTGGAGCGTGTGGCTCTGAGGGATTGGGATTTCTTGTGTAGCATGTCCAACAGCTCTGTGTTTGACATGGCCTTGTATGTTAAGCAGAGAGCACCTCTGAGTGGATGATATGCGAAAGAGTATAGCTGGAGTTTTTTTAGATGGTCAGAATAGGGCATCTGCTTTACGCCTGTGATTCTTTTAGTGAGGTATTTCTGCAGCCTTTCCAGTTGTTGCAGATGTCTTGAGAGGTACATACCAAACAGGGCTTTGTATTCTATAATGGGTCTAATGAGAGATGAGTACATTGGGACAATGACCTCCTTTTTTCTGGATGAAAAGCCCTTGGTGATGAGGTGTGCCACACAGGATTTCCTGACTGTTGTGGCGATGTCGTTATCGAAGGTGAGACCACTGTCCACCTGTGTCCCTAAATATCACACTTTCGGTGTTTAGTGTACTGCCACCTCTGTGGTAATTCATGGGTACATCTTTTTTCCCAAAGGGGATAACTATACAATGTGATAGTGTTCAATCTCGCCGTTTGTTCTTACACATGGGGTTCGGAGCCGATCCTCGGCTCCGTGCCGGCCTCTTGCAAGCTCTGCATCGAGAAGAAGCTCGAGACAATCTAATACCCACAATCCCCCTCTGCCTTTACCTCAGATCTAGTTTGCCGCTGCTGCATTCGCATCGTTGGGAGCTAGCTCGAGGGTTTTCTAAGCTAAGATATAACTTTTTGTTGTATTTTACTAAGAATCTTATTTAACTGATATTGTTAGTATAACCTGGTGTGATTGTGTTCTGGTTCCGTAGTTCTTTGGTACCGTTAACCCTTTTATCGGTATTTTGGTACCGGGGCCTACACCCTACCATTTACTACTATATTGACTCAATTTTACCTGATTGTGACTAACCGGATTTGACATTTACCTGATTGTGACATTTACCTAATTGTGACTATTTTAACTGGATTTGACTGTGTTTTTGTTTCTAGACTTGTTTTATTACCTGCAATGTCTGAGAAGGCAAAGTCTGGTTTCAAACGTTGTCAGTGTGGCCAAAAAATGTCGGTCACTGACAACCATAGTTCCTGTGTCTACTGCCTTGGCCCTCTCCACTTACAAGAGGATTGCTCTATTTGTCACTCTTTCAGTGGGAGGGTCATGACAGATAGGCGCAGGAAACTAATGGACAGGGGTCTGTTGAAACCAGCTTTCCAGGAGGCTCTGGATGCTTCTGACCAGGCATCGAAGTCCTCTAAGGAATCGAAGACTTCGGAGCCCAAGTCATCGGCTCCGAGCTCTTCTTCTAAGGTTAGATCACCGGTTCCACAGACTTCGGGGCCGAGTGTTCAACTGGTGTCGGTTTCTGAGCCTCGAGTCTTGGAACCGGTGATGGAGCTCCCTCCTTCGGCCATATTGAGGTCGGCTCCGTCTTGGTTCCTTCGACCCGTTCCTCCTCCAAACTTTCGGATGTCGATGTGGATCGTGTGGTGCAGAAGCTGCTGGAGCATTCGGCCCTCTCTAAACTTATTTCGGTTTCCACCCAGCTGGTGTCGAAACGTGAAGGCCTTCCTGTATCTCCATCCATTCCTCCTCCGAGACCGATTCAGTCTTCGAGCCGGAAGAGGCTGATCTGCTGATTGTGGAGCCCTCTGGTCCAGAACCGTCCTTTTCTCGGTCTGTTCCCTCACCTCGACTCCGGACCGGTACCGGAGTCTCGAGCCGACGGTCTGTTCTTGGTTCGGGGCGAGAGTCGAACCGGCGTGTCGGTTCCGACTCTACCCTCGGGCCTCGCACGGATCGATTCGGCTCCGTCCTCGGGTCGATGCCTTCGTGCCCGTGTCGGGATTCTTCCCATTTCTTGAGCCGGGGATTCTTCGATGCGGGACCCGGGGCGCTCGATCTGATGAGGAAGGTGTTGTCTACCCAGACAACCACATCAGTGGAAGCAGTTTCTCCTCCCCATAAAGGGCCTTTGTCTTCATCTGCACCCACGGCCACATCCAAGCGCCGGGCACCAGTGTCTCAGCCACCCCTGGAGGGTGCCCCTCTTCCTCGAGGCTTCTTCGGATGCTCCCCACGAGGAAGTCCCTAGGAAGAGACTGTGTAAGAGGAGACACTTGGATTCTCCACAAGAATCCATAACATCTGATACTGACTTAGATGAGTCAGAAGGGTCCCTAAGTCACCTTCAGAAGATGTCTCTTTTCAGACATTTTGGAGATCCTGAAGCAGAGAGGTGACTGGCAGTCCCTTCCCCTTCTGAGGATGAGTCGGTTCTGCTGAAGGCATTTGGTGCTCGCCCTTCCTCCTCCTGGGTCACTCCGCCCTTGACGAACTAATGGAACTTATTGCTCGAAGGGCGTGGAGGCTCCTGACACAGTGGAACCTGTTCCTAGGAAACCAACAAGTACATCACAGCACCTCAGGATAAGTCCTACCTTACTAAAGGAGTTCCAGTAGACGCTATGGTGGTGGCTGCAGCCAAAAAGGAGATGTCGGAGTCTTCTGCCTGTCCATCCGCCTAATAAAGATTCTAGGACGATGGATAGATATGGGAAGCGCATTTTAGTTCAGCGGCTTTTTCCATGCGGTCCCTGAACTATTTGACCCATTTTACACGTCTGCAGAGGGATCTAGTCAAAGAGTTGGGAGATACCTCCAGGGTACTACAGATGCAGCTGTCTCAGAGAAAGTGACAGCGCAACTTAATACCCTAACATCGATTGTTAACTCGTCCATGAGGCTGATTTCCTACGGCGAAGGTTCGAGTAGGGCAGCAGCTTCAGCGATTGCTCTTCGTAGACAATCCTGGATGCGCCTATGCTCCTTTGGAAGCCTTCAAGTCTTCCTTTACAAACGCCCCATTTGACGGTGCCACTCTTTTTGGCCCCAAGGTAAAGGAGACCCTTACCGGTGTGAACAAGAGGGAAAGACTCTGTCTGCTGTCGGAGTCCGTTTTCCACCCCAACCAGACCGTACCCCAAAGGGCAACGGTGGGAAAATGTGGTTTCGAAACAAAATCAAGGGTCTTTCCCGGCACACAGGGTGATGCCCCTCTAGAGGCAGAGGAGGGGGCAGAGGTGGAAGACGCCGCCCTGGCGGCAGAGGGGGTCCGCAACATCAAGGTGACAGGGATACACTCCCTGGTAAACCTTTCCAGCACTCCTGAGAGGAGGCCCGACTGTCCTGCTCTGGAGGCAGTCGGGGTCGCTTAGCTTTTACCCTCAGGCCTGGCAAGATATAACTACAGACAATTGGGTAAAAGCGTAGTTACCAGAGGTTACACCATACCCTTCCTATCCTATCCCATTCCAAAGAAAAGACTCCCAGATGTACCGCCCCATCTGTGAGAGCCAGCAGCTTTAGAAATTTCAAAGTTGTTAGAAAAAGAGTCATCCAGCCAGTCCCAGCGGACCAGCAAGGATTCGGACTTACTCAAGGTTCTTTTTAGTTCCAAAGAAAACAGGGGACTGGAGGCCCATTCTAGACCTGAGTTACCTCAATACTTTCGTCAAGAAAGAAAAGTTCCGAATGGTCACGCTTCAATCGATCCTTCCATTTCTACAGAAGGACGAGTGGATGTGCTCAATAGATCTAGAGGATGCATACTACCACATCAAAATGGCCAGGGCGTCCAGAGATCATTTGCGCTTCCGGCTGGGAGCCAGTCACTTTCAATTTCGAGCCCTGCCCTTTGGTCTGACCTCAGCCCCCAGGGTCTTTACCAAATGCATGGCAGTGGTAGCGTCTCACTTGAGACGTCAGGGATTCCAGGTGTTTCCGTATCTGGACGACTGGCTCCTTTCAGCCACCACCCGGCCAACTACTGCAGGCCAGAGACTATGTTCTTCAACTGTGTGTTCACCTAGGGATCTCCGTAAATTTCGAAAATCCTTACTTCAGCCATCACAAAATATCTTGTTCATAGGAGCAGAGTTAAACACATGGCAATTAATTCTGAGGCTTCCCACAGAAAGGATAGTATCGCTGCAGACTCACATACGTCTTTTGCTCTTGTCAAGGAAATCTCCTGCAAAACTAGTACTGAAGGTGTTGGGCCTCATGTCAGCCTCCCTTATTGCAATTCCCCTGGGAAGGCTGCACATGAGAGTTCTTCAATGGCTACTGTTTGCTCAATGGTCATTTCAACAGCTACCTCTAACACACGAGATTCTCATAACAAGGACTTGCAAAACAGACCTAAACTGGTGGCGCCAAACGTGCAACCTTTCCCAGGAGGCCGTTTGTGCTACCCGCCTACAGTTACGGTGACCACGGACGCTTCCCTGATAGGGTGGGGGCATCTTTCAGGGACAGACAGTCCAAGGCGAATGGACCAATTTGGAGTACAATCTGCACATCAATGTACTAGAGTTGAGGGCAGTGTTTCTAGCGTTGCAGCACTTTGCTCCCCTTCCTCTAGGGACTATTGCAGTTCAGACGGACAACATGTCGGTAGTCTGGTACATAAACAAACAAGGGGAACCAGGTCCTATCAACTATGCAGAGAGGCCATGAGAATTTGGCAGTGGGCAGAGTCCACGGGTTGCTTTCTAATAGCAACGCACATCCCGGGGTCATCCAACGTCATAGCCGACAAGCTGAGCAGAGCAATTCTGCTACCACGAGTGGTCTCTGAAACAGTCAGTGGCGAAAAGGATTTTTCGCACATGGGGCCAGCCTTCCTGCGACCTGTTT
>NC_056736.1:529748021-529807252 GCF_019279795.1 Protopterus annectens
GGTTTTGTAGGCATTACCTGCCCTTGACAAAACCAAATTGCGTTTGGTCCAGTGTCTGGATTTTAATGCATCATTTATCATTTCCATGATTCTTTCCATGGCTTTGCACATGAGGCTAGTGAGACATACAAGCCTGTAGTAGTTTCTAGAGTCTGTAGATGGCCCTCCTTTGTGCAGAGGGATGACTGTTGCTGTTCTTCATTCAAGAGGAATGAAGCTTATTTGGAGCCTACAGTTTACCTATCAAGCCCTCTGGAATTGCTATTTCTTTCATGCTATTTAGAAGGTGTCCTTGGATATTGTCTGGGCCCATTGATTCAATGTTCTTGGCCTTGAGTATTAAGGACCTGTTCCTGGGTGATAGTATGGGGAGTTGTATATGATGGCGTTTCCTGAGGGAAAGTTGAGGGGGAGAGAGGGGTAAATTTGGAGCTGAATTTCTTTGCCAGTAGGTTTGCTATATCTTTTGGCTCAGTATAGGTGACTCCATTTACAGTGAGCTCTGCGCATAATTGTGCATTGCCTTTGAGGCTGCAGACGTATCTAAAGAATGCCTTGTGGTTGCCCTTGACCTGTGAGGCCAAATTCGCCTCCAATTTGGCTTTGGTAACATGAACCCTGGAGGCCTGTGCTAGAACTCTTAAGGTGTGAATTTGTTTTTGTTGGTAAACAAATTGAATGCTCTCTCTAGGCCCTTTATCCTTTTCTGTTTCCATGGGCAGTTGTGGATCACAGTGGCCATAAAAGGTTTTATAGGTGCATAGCACATATTTGTGGATCACATGATATCTTGATATTTGTTTTAAGCTGTATCAGAATATGCTCTGGCCCATGTTTTTGTGTTTTCTTCAGCTCTGAATATTTACAGAATGTTTAGTTCTTCTGTCTTCCTGCTACAGGGAATCTAGATATTTATCCATAGTTGCATGACTGCTTGATCCTGACTAAGGAGTATCAGGATAAAACCTTGAATGTGCTTCACCAAGATAGGACTATGCTTTAATCAGCAGAAGTTCTCTCCTATTCCTGACGTAGATGCTTTGTTTTGGCTGCAGTCTAACCCTTCCAAAGGAAATGGTGGTAGTATTGTTGGATCCTCATGGTGAGGCTAAACATGAGATACCACTCCCTGCCCCAATGTATATACTACTGCTGTATACAGTACCTCAAGAGGGAAACTTTCTTTGTTTCCCTTATCTGCGGGGAATTGTTTGGTCTAGGCAAGAAAGAGCCAGGTCATAGATGCTTTTTGTTTACTATGAAGGGACCAGACTCTGGCTTTGGATACCTCCAACAAGGTGGAAGCTAAGCGGCATGCGCACACACAGCAAGGAGAGACTGACTGTCAGCTGTGTTCTACAGGTCTTCATAATAGTCTCATTCTTACAGGTAATATCTTGGTGATAAATCAACAGAGGTGTTTTTCCCTCATCTGCTGTTCAGAATTCAGTGCGTTGGCCTGGGATCTCGCCTCAGAGGAGTATGTAAATTTGTTCTTACTTTCCTCTGACTGCCTTATCTGTTTTTCGTCATCAGGTCTGTGCCAGTTTTTGGAATGGAGATTTGAACCCGAAGGCCGGCCTTTTCCTGCAGTAGATGCTTTGTTTTGGCTGCAGGCTAATCCTTCCAAAGGAAAAGGTGGTAGTATTGGATTCTCGTGGTGAGGCGCAACATGAGATGCCGCTCAATGCCCATATGTATATACTGCTGCTAACATACAGTACATTTGTGTCTGACACTGGACCCAACCCAATTTGGTTTTGTCGAGGGCAGGTCATGTTGGACGACTGAAAAGGTCACCAGTGCAATGGATGAGGGCAAAATGGTTCACACTGCCTATCTTGACCTGGCCAAGGCATCTGACACAATACTTGACTTGGGCATTGTTGAAAAACTCAGGAGGTTAGGTACAAACCCTTATGTCACCAGGTGGATAGTCACTAATGTTGAGGCACTGAGGAGGTGAACCTCTATGCTGAACTATGAGATTCCACTATTTTCCTTCAGTTACCCATGGAAGGCACCCATATCTGTGGATACATTTTCCATCCCATGGAGCAAAGGTCTCCTTTCTTTCCTTGTTTAACTTTCATACCTAGCTTGCTCAGGAAGGCTGTACAGGACATGACTAAAATGATAATGTTTACTTGCCTCTGACCAGGGTTATTTGTTTTCTACTGGAAATTCTGCAGAAGAGAGATGGATCATCTCCCATCTAGTGCAGCTGTGTCCCAGCAGGGCAATATTGTGCAGTCGTATCTAAAGTCCCTTTGGTTTTGTATGGAAAATGTAGCCTTTACTTCTATAGAGGAAATCTTTCATTGTAAAGCAAGAATATCAAACTGTCTTCAAGCTACCAACAGCCCTTAAACAAGCATAATTCTGGGTGAGAGACGTTGCTGTACTACTTTAGTGGACACATTGACTACTATTCCTTTTGGTGAGGCGATTGTGTCCTTCAGCTGAATGTTCTAATCCTTATGCAGCCCTCTTGTGCATTGAAATGACAGACCTCTGCTCTAAAGGTACTTTGGATCTTCAGAGGCTAAAGATGCCTTTTGATGGAAAATCTTATTTGGTAAAATGGGGCAGATTTTCTGATGATCGTGTTTCACTGTTGCAGTCATTACACTTGGGTTATCCTGCTGGCAGGCTACCCGCAGTCGGCCTGAATTCCAAAGTCTTGGTCCGGCGTCTGTTGCTGTCGCCTCTTCCCTGCCGTCAGTGCGCCAGGGGTATAAAAGATGCAGCCAACGCCATTTTCTCCAGTCTTTCTTGCCGCGCAGTGCCCGAAGCAAAAGCAGTTCGCAAGTGCCGGTCGGCTGACTCCTGAGATTTTCAAAATTGAATTTCAGATCCGAAGTCTTCAATAAAGCCAAGTACCCCGTTGGGTAAATTTTTTTCTTGCTCCAGGCCGATGTCCGAAAAAGTTAATTGTATTTCTTATGGGAAGCAAATACCTCATAAGGATTTTCACTCTTACTGTATTCCTTGCCTAGGCCCTGACCACGGTGTTGCTAGTTGTCGGTTTTGTGATAGATTTAACCAACGCACTATTTAAGCATCTGTACGATTTTGCTTTTCATTACTTTGGCCGAAGGCATTAACTACATAATGCCGTCGGAACAGCCGACGACCAGAGTTCATAAAAAGCACAAGGAAAAAGAAAAGGACAGGCATCCGAGGTCCAAACCAGACTAAGCCTCTTCTAGGCCAGTCGCCGGTTCTCAGTGAGGTGCTTTCACAGCCCCTGACACCTGCTACCTCAGAGTCACAGGCCACCTCCGACTCCCACGTGGAGACAGCTAGGCCTCTGAATACTCAAGGTATTGGGCCTTCGGAAACTAATCCCTCAGATGGGTCCAGAGCCGCTGAGCAGGCATCTGCTTCTGAGGGCGTTTTCAGACCTACACAGCTTTATATCAAGCCAACTTCAGCTTGAAAGACTAAGACTGTTTTAACGACAAGAAAACAAGTGCAGCATTCTGCAGGACAGACTTCCATGCCTAAGAAACAGATGCTCAAAATGGCCGAAGACCTAATTATTTTGATCAGGGGCTCCCACCCCCCCTCCTGATAAGAGGCCTAGGCAAGACGCTGAACATGATTCCTCTGATCAGGTTTCCATTTCCTCTGACTCCTCTTCAGAACAGGGATACTCTATTCCTCCCTATGAGGATTCTGATGCTGAAGAATCTATTCCTTCAGCTTCTCCTCCTGAGGATTATTCATTTGGGGAAACCTTGCATACCATGAGGGAGCATTTCCACTGGGAGAGCCAACATTATTCAGATTCTAAGAAAAGGCTTTGAGACTTTCTTTTACTTCCTCAGCACAGACCTCCTGCTATTCCTCCTCTTCTACACATTGTAGATGATGCCTTTTCAGAGTCCGGCCTGTCTCCTGACTCTTTACCTCCTACACCTGTTAAGCCAGACAGATACTACAGGGTTCCAGATTCTCATAAATTTCTGTATAAAAACTCTGCTGCTGACCCATAAACTATTTCACAGGGTCTCAAAGTAGTAAAAGCTGCTACTGCAAAAAACCCTGTCCCCTCAGAGATTCTAGGGCACTGGACAGATTGGGGGGGGGGGGTTACACTTCTGCTACCTTGGCTGTAAGGGCTTTAAATTGTCAGTTTCATATGCTTAAATATCAGCAATGTTTATTGTCTCTGTTAAAACAGAAAATTTTGACAAAGTCTGAATGTGCTGACAACAAGGAATTGCAGGATTTATTGCATGCAGCTGAACAAGTGGGAAAACATACTTTGCAATGTGGTTATGATTCACTGGAGGCCTCTTGCTGGGCCGCTGTAACAGGCTCGGTCATTAGAAGGCAAGCTTGGTTAAAAGGACAGACTCTGCCTGATCATGTTAAAGCAAAATTATTGGATGCTCCATTACAGCATTATACTTTGTTTGGTGTTAAGGCAGAAGAGGTGTTGAAGAAAATGGAGGATAAAGCTAAATCTATGCAGACAGTAAAGGATTTCTTACAGGTACAGCCACCCAGATTTAGCAGGAACTGGCTTTCTAAGAATTGGTCCTTTCCCATGTCAGACAGGCCACAAAGAGGCAGATACAGACTCCCTAGAGGCAGACAACAGCCCCAGGGCTCATACAGGCCCAAACAATGGGGTGCTTCTACCTCCAAAAGCGGAGAAGACAAATCACAGCCATATAGGAAACAGTCCCAATGACTTCCCTCTGCCAGTGCCAAGCATTTTTCTTTTGGCAGCACCGTTGTGGGGAAAGATAGCACTTTTTCACAAAATTGGCACATGATTACCCAGGACAAAAGGGTCTTAAATATAGTCTCTTAGGGCTACAGGTTCCACTTTCACACCCTTCCAAAGGCAAAAGGTATGCCAGACCTGCCACACAATCAATGGGCAGAGGCACAAAACCAACATGTTCATCGTGTTACCCTGCTGCAGTCATCACACTTGGGTTATCTTGCTGTCAGGCGGTCCCGCAGTCGGCCTGAATTCCGATGTCTTGGTCCGGCGTCGGTTGCTGTCGCTTCTTCCCTGAAGTCAGTGTGCCAGGGGTATATGAGGCATCTGACGCCATTTTCTTCAGTCTTTCTTGCCGCGTGGTGCCCGAAGCAGTAGCAGTTCGCAAGTGCCGATCGGCCGACACCTGAGATTTTCGAAACTAGTTTCAGTCCGAAGTCTTCAAAGCTAGTACCCCATTGGGGAACCTTTTTCTTGTCTCAGTCCGATGTCAGAAAAAGTTAACAATTGCATTTCTTGTGGGAAGCAAATACCTCATAAGGACTTTAATTCTTATTGTATACCTTGCCTAGGCCCAGACCATGACGTCACTGGTTGTCAGTTTTGTGCTAGGTTCACTAAGCAAACTATAAAGCAACGCTTTGATTTCGCACGACACTACTTCAGTAGGAAATTTAATTGCACTATGGCGTCGGAGCAACCGACTACCGGCATGCATAAAAAATGCAAAGATAGACAGGCAGCCTAGATCCAAGCCAGACTCTGAGGCCTTGGCTGGGCTGGCTCTCTGGTTTTCAGTGAGGTGCCTACGCAGCCCCTGTCTACCGCAGAATTGGAACCCCAGACCACTTTGGATTCTCTAGCAGAGAGTTGTAGGCCGACGCAGCCATTTTCTTTAGGCCCTACCGACATTGCAGAAGGAGAAGCCGGTGCTGTAGAAACGCCTTCTGTTTCAGAAGGTGTCTTCAGACTACTCTCACCATAAAATCTTATGCTAAGCTTAAGACTCCTCTAAAACCAAAAAAGACTGCACTTCAGTCTCCAGTTCAAGGCCCCATGCCTAAGAAACAGATGCTTAAAATGGCTGAAGATTTGATTTCTTTAATCAGGGGTTCCCAGCCCCCCCCCCCCCGACAAAAGGCCTAGACAAGAGGAGGATTATGCCTCTTCTGATCAAGTGTCTATTTCCTCAGGCTCCTCTGAGGAACATGATTTCTCCTTTCCCCCTTATGAAGATTCTGATGCTGAAGATTCCATTCCTTCAGCTTCTCCCCCTGAAGATTATTCCTTTGGGGAAACCGTACATACCATGAGGGAACATTTCCACTGGGAAGGTCAGGACTACTCCGACTCAAAGAAAAGGCTCAGTTTCTTTTACTCCCCCAGCACAGACCACTTGCTATCCCCCCAGTTTTAGCCATTGTGGATGATGTTTACTTAGAATCTAGTCTAAACCCAGATTCTCTGCCTCCTGAGCCAGCCAAACTAGATAGATACTATAGAGTGCCTGACTCACACAAATTCCTCTACAAATGCCCTGTTGCTGACCCAAAGACAATCTCCCAGGGTTCCAAAGGGGCTAAGGCTTCTATGGCCAGAAATCCTATACCCTCTGAAAGGGACTCCAGAGCTCTAGATAGGTGGGGGAAGAAGGTTTACACCTCAGCTACTCTAGCTATGAGAGCACTAAATTGTCAATTTCACATGCTTAAATACCAGCAATTCCTAATGTCTCAATTAAAACAAAAGATGAGCACGCACCCTCAACAGTCTGTATTCAAGGAAATGCAGGATCTGTTGCATGCAGCTGAACAGGTGGGAAAACATACTTTACAATGTGGATTTGATTCCTTGGAAGCTTCCTGTAGAGCAGCTGTTACTGGGTCTGTTATACGTAGGCATGCTTGGTTAAAGGAACAAACTCTGCCTGATCATGTTAAAGCAAAGTTACTAGATGTACCCTTACAGCAGGATGTCTTATTTGGGGTTAAAGTCGAAGAGGTTTTAAAGAAAATGGAGGATAAGGCAAAATCTGTGCAGACTGTCAAAGATTTCTCACAGGTACAGCCCACATGCTTCAGCAGAAATTGGCCAACAAAAAATTGGTCCTTTCCAGCTTCTAACAGACCACAGAGGGGTAAATACAGGCAATCAAGGGGCAGAGGACAAGCACAAACCCCTTACAAACCTCGCCAATGGGGCACTGCAACACAGAAGGGAGGAGAAGACAGGTTCCAAACTACTAGAAGACAAACACAATGACTTAAACCTCAAACTGCCAAGCAAAACTCTCTTGGCAGCTCCCTTGGGAGGAAAATTAGCACTTTTTCCAGACAACTGGCGCATCGTCACAAAGGACAAATGGGTCCTAGACTATCTCACAAGGATACAGATTCCATTTCCACACCTTGACAAGGATAAAAGGAATGCCAGACCCGACGCAAAATCAATGGGTAGAGGCACAAAAACAAATTACAGCTCTCATGGGCATGAGAGCCATTCAGCTGGTACTTACACAGGAGCAAGGCCAAGGATTTTACTCAAGGCTCTTTCTAGTCCCCAGAAAGGACAATGCTTGGAGACCCATACTGGACCTTCCAATTCTAAATACCTTCTTGCAAGTACCCAAATTCAAGATGCTAACACTACAGCAGCTTCTTTCCATGTTGGGCAAGAAAGCTTGGCTAGTAACGTTGGACCTCAAGGAGGCATACCTGCATGTCCCTATCGGACAAAATTGCAGAAGATACCTCAGTTTCATTGCAGGTTCAACCCATTACCAATTCTCTGCACTGCCCTTTGGCTTATCTACTGCGCCCAGGGTCTTCACAAAATGCCTGGCACCAGTAATTGCATACTGCAGACAAAGAGGAATTCAGATATACTCGTACCTGGACGACTGCCTCATCCAAGCAGACAGCAAGAATATTCTCTTACAACATCTGGCTTTTGTAAAACACCTTTTAAGTTGCCTAGGGTACACAGTAAACGAAAATAAATCAAAACTTAGTGCCCTCACAAAATGACATTCTTGGGTGCGAGCTTGAATACAACGGCCCAGATGGCTTATCTGACGCCAGACAAACTACAACTAACTCAATACTTCAAAAAATGCAACAAAGACCCAACTCCCTGCAAGAAAAATTCTGCAGGCCTTGGGCTTCATAGCATCTTGCATACTACTAATACCATTTGCAAAACTGCATATGAGGAAATTACAGTGGTACCTATGGACTCAACACAGCCACAGCTTGGAAACAATACCTCTCATTCCCTGCCTTCAACAGGAGTTTCTGTGGTGGTCACAGGCATGTCACCTCATCAAGGGTCAGCCTTTCACCTTACCCCCAGCCAGGCAGATTATGACAACAGCTGCATTGGACTATGCCTGGGGGGCACACATGGCAGGACGGTGCGTTCAAGGCATATGGATTGCAGATCAAAGAAATCTGCACATCAATCAAAAAGAAATGCTCGCTGTACAGAATGCCCTGACAGCCTTCAAGGACCTCTTACATCCAGGACAGCTTATAATAAGGACAGAACACCACAGTAATGTGGTACATAAGCAAACAAGGGGGTACACACTCCTACCCTCTATGCAGACAAGCAGTGACCTTGTGGAACACAGCACTGGCTTACCAAGTTCAATTGCAAGCTCAATTCCTGCCAGGAAAAAAGAACACATTGGCAGACGACCTAAGCAGAAACTTCAAGGATCCCCACGAGTGGAAACTGGATCCACAAGTATTTGCAATAATGACTCAAAAATAGGGGCTCCCAGACAGTTTTGGGGGCTGGCAAACAGGTCTATCAGCTTCCAAAATTTTGCACAAGGACATTTCACCATCAAGCTTGGCAAGTGGACGCACTCTCATTCAGTTGGAAAATGCTGACAGTATATGCCTTCCCTTCATTGCCCCTTCTCACAAAGGTGCTGCTGAAAGTCAGGATGGAGAGACCCGAATAATACTCGTTGTCCCAGACTGGCCACGCCGGCACTGGTACCCATTATTAAGGACTATGGCCCAGGGCCCACCATGGATTTTACCACAAATTACCCATCTGCTCACACAGCAAGACAGTCAGATTCTACACAGCCAGCTCAAAACCTTAAATTTGGCTGCATGGCAAATCACCTAAGCAACCAGCCAGCTCCTCTTTCACAAGCTGTTATGGATGTGGAGGCCAGGAGGCCCAGCACCAGGAAAGCCTACTCAGGCAAATGGAAAAGGTTTTGCGCCTGGAACCGAGCTAAAGGCCAAAATACCCTTCAGCCGGACATACCTCAGATCCTACAATATCTAACTGAGATGTTGCACAAAGGGCTTTCTTTTTCATCTATTAAAATCCACGCCTCAGCTATTTCAGCTCACTACAACACGGATCCTCCCTTATTTTCACATCCACTTCTAAGGCAGTTTCTCAGAGGGGCCAAAAACATTAGGCCTCCCAGGAGAGCATCAACACCGACTTGGGACCTCAATTTTGTTCTGGAAAAACTTACACTACCTCCTTTTGAACCAGCTTTCTCAGCTGACTTAAAGTTTATATCATGGACGACTGCCCTGCTGCTAGCAATTACTTCAGCCAGAAGAGTTTCAGAGCTTTCAGGCACTAATGGCGGCAGAGCCTTTCCTCATTTTTCATCAAGACAGAGATTCTCTATGAACTAACCCCTCCTTTATGCCTAAGGTGGTATCCAGTGTGGCTCTAAATCAAACCATCCATTTACCCACCTTCTTTCCAAATCCACAGAACAAAAGGGAAAGACTCCTGCATTTCTTGGACATTCACAGGCAGCTACGCTACTTCTTGGATAAAACTAAGGTCTTCAGAAAATCTGACCAGCTTTTTGTATCCTATGCTACAGGAAAGGCCATCTTTCCAAATCCACAGAACAAAGGGGAAAGACTCATGCATTTCTTGGACATTCACAGGCAGCTACGCTACTTCTTGGATAAAACTAAGGTCTTCAGAAAATCTGACCAGCTTTTTGTATCCTATGCTACAGGAAAGGCCATCTCAAAACAGACCATTTCTAAATGGATAGGACATTGCATACGTTTTTGCTACACCCACCATGGAAAACCAGTCCCTGCTAGCATAAGGCCCCACTCTACCGGGGCAGTAGCTACATCTACAGCCTTCCTCAGGGGGGTGCCAACCTAGGATATTCTGGAAGCTGCAACTTGAGTTCAGTACACACCTTCACCAAACACCATCACTTACCACTTTACTCTAAGACTAGAGCTGGCTTCGCCACTGCAGTTTTGCAGGGCCTTCTAGCCTCCTCTAATCCTGTTTGACTCCACCTCCCATCCTTAGCTTTGGGATTCTACCCAAGTGTGATGACTGCAGCAGGGTAACACGATGAACATATCTACATTTATGGTAGGTACAAAACTGTACTGTTAGTGTATACCCTGCTGCAGTCCAGGTTACCCTCCCTCCATCCCCTCTGACCTAACTAAAACCTTTCAATACCTTAAATTCTGATGACAACCTTTGTGGTTTTGCTTATAGCTGGAGGGATGTTTTGTTTGTGCTAAACTTTTTTATTGGTACTATCTACTGACCACCTTTTGGGGGACACCTGACATCTGGGGCAAGAAAAACTGAAGAAAATGGTGTCTGATGCCTCTTGTATACTCCTGGCGCACTGACGTCAGGGAAGAAGCGACAGCAACCGAAGCCGGACCAAGACTTTGGAATTCAGGCTGACTGCGGGACCACCTGACGGCAGGATAACCCAAGTGTGATGATTGCAGCAGGGTATACACTCTAACATCTACATTTATGATAGGTACAAAACTGTACTTTTCATCCTTCCTGGACATGAGGGCTATTCAGCCAGTGCCACAACAAGAGCAGGGACAAGGATTTTACTCGGGGCTTTTCTTAGTACCAAGAAAGGACAAAGCATGGAGACCGGTTCTGGACCTGTCTATTCTAAATACTTTTCTGGACGTTCCGAAATTCAAAATGTTAGCTCTGCAGCAGCTTCTGCCCATGCTGGGCAAAACGGCTTGGCTTGTAACTTTGGACCCGAGGCATACCTGCATGTCCCAATCAGACAATCTTGCAGAAGATACCTCAGATTCATAGCTGGCTCAAAGCACTATCAATTCTCTGCACTGCCCTTTGGCTTCTCTACTGCGCCCAGGGTCTTCACAAAATGCCTGGCACCAGTAATTGCATTTTGCAGACAAAAAGGAATTCATATATATCCCTACTTGGACGACTGCCTTATTCAAGCAGAGGCCAAAGACATTCTACTAAAGCATCTGGAGTGTTTAAAAAGATTGCTAATTTGCCTAGGGTACACAATAAACAAAAAGAAATCAAAACTAGTACCTTCTCAAGAGATAATATTCCTGGGTGCAAGCTTAAATACAACTGCCCAGATGGCTTATCTCACGCCAGACAAACAAAGGCATCTGACTTCTTACTTCGAAAAGATGGCAACAAAGACCAAGTTATCTGCAAGAAAAATTCTGCAGGCTCTGGGCTACATGGCCTCCTGCATTCTGCTAATTCCATATGCAAGACTGCATATGAGGAAACTACAATAGTACCTAAAAAGTGTTTGGACTCAACATTGCCACAGCCTGGAATCATTAATTTCCCTCATTCTTTGCCTGCAACAGGAGTTTCGATGGTGGGCATAGGCCTGTCACCACAACAAGGGACAGCCATTCACTTTACCCACAGCCAGGCAAACACTAACAGATGCATCAGATTATGCCTGGGGGGGGGGGGGGCACATGGCAGGAAAATGTATTCAGGGCACATGGGCCCCTAAGCCAAAGGCATCTACACATCAATCAGAGAGATGCTAGCTGTACAAAATGCCCTGACAGCCTTCAAGGACCTACGTCCTCCAGGACAGCTGCTGATAAAGACTGACAACACCACAGTCATGTGGTACATAAGCAGGGGGGCACACATTCCTTCCCCCTCTGCAGACAAGCCATGATTTTGTGGAACACAGCATTGACTTACCAAGTACACCTGCAAGCACAATTCCTGCCCGGAAAAACAAATGCTCTGGCAGACTAACTAAGCAGAAACCTCATGAACTCTCACGAGTGGAAACTAGATCCACAAATCTTCAGCATGATAACAAGGAAATGGGGACGCCCAAACAGATCTTTTTGCCTCCCCTCACAATCGCCAACTTCAGAGATTCTGCACAAGGACTTATCACAAACAAGCATGGAAAGTGGATGCCCTGTCATTCAGGTGGAACAACCTTACAGTATATGCCTTTCCTCCACTGCCTCTCCTCCCCAAGGTACTCCTAAAGGTTAGACAAGAGAAGCCACAAATGATTCTGATTGCCCTGGATTGGCCACGCCAACACTGGTACCCAATCCTAAGGAGCTTGTCCCAAGGCCCAGCCTGGACATTGCCTCAAATTCCTCATTTACTAACCCAACAAAAACATCATATCCTGCACAGCCAGCTCGGAACTCTAAACCTAGCTGCATGGAGGATACTGTAACCATTCAGAATACACCTCTCTCTAAAGTGGTTATGGATGTAATTTTGGAGGCCAGGAGGTCCAGCACCAGAAAATCCTATGCAGAAAAATTGAAGAGATTCTGTGCTGGAACCAGGCACAAGGAATTGACACACTTGTTCCAAATATTCCTCATATTTTACAATATCTAACTTGAGATGCTGGACAAAGGCCTATCCTTCTCATCAATTAAGATCCATGCCTCTGCCATTTCAGCTCATTACAATACAGACCCACCTATTTTTTCAGATCCATTGCTTAGGCAGTTCCTCAGGGGGGCCAAAAACATAAGACCTCCAAGGAGAGCACCAATGCCTGTATGGGACCTCAATTTTGTCTATGAAAAACTCACAATGCCTCCTTTTGAGCCAGCCAATACAGCCGACATAAAATTGTTATCATGGAAAACAGCTCTGCTCCTAGCAATAACTTCAGCAAGAAGAGCCTGAGTTACAGGCATTAATGGCTGTGGAACCTTTTATTATTTTCCATCCGGGCAGGGTTTCTCTAAGGACAAACCCAGCATTTATGCCTAAGGTAGTGTCCAGTGTGGCTCTTAACCAAACCATTCATTTGCCTACCTTTTATCCAAACCCGCAGAATAAAGGGGAGAGACCTCTGCATTCTTTGGACATACACAGACAGCTACGCTTCTACTTGGACAAAACTAAAGCTTTCAGAAAGACTGAGCAACTTTTAGTGGCATATGCTGCAGGATCACAAGGAAAGGCTATCTGAAAGCAGACTATTTCAAAATGGATAGGACACTGCATTAGTTTCTGCTATTCACAATATGGTAAATCAGTGCCTAAGGGCATTAGACCACATTCTACCAGGGCAGCAGCCACCTCAGCAGCCTTCCTCAGAGGAGTACCAACCAAGGATATTTTGGAGGCTGCAACTTCAGTGCACACTTTTACTAAGCACTACCACTTGCCTCTTTACTCTAAATCCTGAGCAGGCTTTGCCACTGCAGTCTTGCAGGGCCTTATAGCTACTCCTAATTCTATTTAGACCCAGCCACCCAACCTCAGCTTTGGGATTCAACCCAAGTGTAATGACCAACAGTGAAACACTATGAACATAGTATAGTTATGTACCTACCATAAATGTAGATGTTCAAGTGTATTCACTGTTGCAGTTCAGGCTACCCACCCACCATCCTCCTTTCTTTGCTGGGACTTATCTGTACTTCTCTGTCCTATACAACCTATGTGGTGTATTTGCTTGTAGATGAATGTATTGTTACTTTAGTGCATGCTTTTATTAGCAATGTTTTTTAGCCTACCCTTTTGGGGGTACCTGACATCTGGGGCAAGAAAAACTGAAGAAAATGGCGTCAGCTGCATCTTTTATACCCCTGGCGCACTGACGTCCGGGAAGAGGCGACAGCAACCGACGCCGGACCAAGACTTTGGAATTCAGGCCGACTGCGGGTAGCCTGCCAGCAGGATAACCCAAGTGTAATGACTATAACAGTGAATACACCCTTAACATCTACATTTATTGTAGGTACACAACTGTACTTTTTGTAGATTCAGTAGCATTCACTGTAGGGCAACCTTAATAGTCCACACTCTACCGAGAAGGCATGCCTTGTGCATCTGTTAAGGTGCCAACTGTTTAGTGTCATGTTTGCCTTTAAAGACTCTGCTAGCAGCAATGTGATTAGTAAAGCAATTCTCAAATAATTTTTACATTTAAGATCACCAAGCAAGCCAGTGATACCATAAGTTTTTGAAGTGTTTTTTGTTTCTGATGGCCATTGCCTCCATACAGGGCTATGTTGGTCTTGGGCTTGCAGCCTCTTATGTGCAGAATGCATTGTACAGTTTTCACTGAGATAGTATTTCCCTTTGCACCAGTCCCTCAGTTGTCTCTGAAATGGCAGTTCAGTCTGTTCAGCTTTGATTTGTGCCCCCCCCCCCCCAAAGCTACATAACAATGGGAGAAAAAATAATTGTGCCCTTTGAGCAGACATGCCCATTTCTCCCTAGACAGAACAAAAGATTTCAGGCAGACTATTTTGTATCCTCCTTGGTAGACAAAAGGAGATGCCAGTTTCTTAACTGAGCGTTTACTGCCTGTTACAACCACTGGAAAAACTTTATAGGGTTAGGCTAGAGTGTACTTCCAAAGGGTGGCTTCTCTTGCTGTTCATTTGTGGGTGAATTTCATTTTGCCATCTCACACCTTCTCTGTGAGCTGGATCAGCTCTTCTGGAGCATTACAAGATCTTTCTCTCCAGTTCTACATGCTTGTATTCTGAATCCTAAGACCTGTGACTTGGCTGTGGTACTACTTAAGTACCCTTTCCCATGCTATGCTTCATATTGCAGCAATGGTCCTTAAATTAAGCACACGGGAGTTGTAAGAGCATACCAACTGTAACTGGAGCTGTTTGAACATACCCATTAGAGCTATTTGAATGGGCCCAGCTGTAAGTGCAGCAGCAGAGTCCTCGTAGTCAAACCATTCTCTGGTTTGAGTATTTTTCCCCCACTGCAGGGAAGTACCCTTTCTTCCTCTATCTGCATTGTTTCCTGTTCCTCCAAACCATATTGCTTTGACAGAACCAGTTTTTAATTAAAATATGTAATACTACAGAGCGTCACTGTACCAGACTAATGGCAAGGGTTCTGCTGCTGTCTGTTCTTGGTACCAAGAAATAGATTTTTCAGCCCACTTCATAAGAAGCACACTTGTTGATATCTTTATGAACGAGTGACCTGAAAATAGAATAACTCAATGTCATGGGTACATCCCTCTTTCCTGTCATGCATTGTGTGAATGCCTACATCATGGGAATGTCTGTAATCTCTGAAATTTGTGCCATATGGTCAGATATGTCTGTCTTTAATACCATATGTTTTCATACTGCAGTAGTAATCTTACTGGGACATCATCTGTGATCACTATACTCTGGCAACTCTGCTTTCTTTTTGTTTCAAACCAAATGTAGGTTCTGAGGCCCATACTGTTTGAGGCTAAAGTAAGAGTCCTTTCATATGGTCAGGGTTCAGTCTGCCCTTTTGCTTCCGTAATAGGGGACTGTGTGGGCCTTTTTATGTTTTCAGGAAGCTTACCTGCACGTAAGATCGGGACATAGTTCTTTAATGTAGAACTGGGTTATTACTGGTGATTATTGCAACCCCCACCACCACCACCACCACCACCACCTTGGCCTTAAAACTGCTCCAACACTTCCCCTTTTACAGTCCTTTCCCAAAGATTGATTTACTTATGTACACTTGTCAGCAGCAGACAATATGGTTTATTTGCTTCACAGAACAGCTGCCTTCTAGTTGCAGACATTGTTACTCAGCCCTTGGAGTCTGTTATGAAGATTTTTCACCCTTTTAGGGTGTCAGTGTATACTTTTGACTTTATAGTGTGGTTCCTAGGTGTATAAGAATGTCTGGCATTTTTATATCTAGCTAGAATAAGAAATGTCTTTACAGTTCAGCTGCTGTTGTCACTGGCACCTCCTTTAGCTGGCCTGTGTATTCCTTCTTGCATAACTATGGGTGCCATATATGAGACTACATGAGGGTTCTTCATTGGATCCTTAATTTACCAGACTTCCAGCACCTTCAACGCATGATCCAGTGTTTTTTGCCTTGTGAGAGAGACTTGTTTTGATTGGTTCTACTTAACCAGATTTCTTGACACAAACATTTGGTCACTTAACTTATGAAAGGGCAGAGAATGGCTCTTTTTCCTGGAACGGGGACTTCACTGGACCATATGGTGCAAAGTCTGTAGCTTGTACAACAGGATAAATTTCTTATTGGTATCCTAAAGGTGGGCGTAGTTCCACAGTGCCGCATGTTAGTCTTTCAGCATGACATTAATACTGTACATCAGTATGCTGAGAGATACCCTTGCATCCAATACATAGAGGTCTTGAGAATGAAGCCTTAAGGCCACCAGATTACGTGCAGGTCCCATTCCCAGGGAATCAGTCTGCTTGGAAAATGTCAGGCAAGTCTATCTTCAACAGCAAAAATGATATTCCTGAAGTAGTGTTGCCTCTGTCTTTTTTGCATGCCCATTGAGCATCAGTATAAGAAACCATTTAATTTCTGCCCCCAATAGCAAAAGAGGCACATTTGTATAGATTTGGCCTAATCTGACCTGTGGCTTTTCTGCTCAGTGAAGTTCTCTCATGGTCCGTGATTGAGACTACAGTGATCCCGTTCACTCTTTACTGTGGAATGATTTGTTTGCCAGTACTTGAGCAGTTTGTCTAGCCTCTCATTTTCAGTTTCTGTATTACAAATACTTGTAGACCTGCACCACTAAGAACCCCCCCCCCCCCCCCCGATCTCCACTTAAAGTAGTTGGTTTGTCCATTTGCATTAGTTTGATAAGTGAGCTTTTCTGCTGGCATTTTTTGACCTCCAAGTTTGGATGACAGACAAGTGGAAGAGAATTTTTGTTTGGGCTTCTGTTGTCAACACATCCCTTTTGACTCATTTTAGTAAGCCTTGAAACTTTTTGATGCAGGCTTAGCCTTTTCATTAAAGTCAGTGCAGCTGCTGTATGTCTTATGTTTGACAAATTCATTTCCCTCCATTTGAGACATGTCCTTCAATAGTGTTAAAGATGTGATAAGCAATACATATTGCAGGCATTATGACCATTTTGCTCTTGGAACACTTCATGCTGCTCACTTTCTTCCTTTCCCGTTTCTGCAGTTCTGTATTGTTGCACACAATTCAATCGCCAAGAGTTGCTCTTCATGCATTTTGTCTACGAATTTTTGTTTCTTTGGGAAAAATCCACTTCCATTATAGCTGTACTCTGTTAATCCAAGTAACCCCACGTTTTCCTTCCCTTTTAATTCTGGTGAGTGTCACTTTTCTTTCCTCATCTTTCATAGTAGTAGGCCCAAAGTCTCTGTATCCCAGTTGGCACCATACCAAAGCAGTTGTTTAGAATACTCCTGTTGTGTATCCATTGTACCCAGATGCTGTCACTTTTGTCATCTGTATTGTTAAGAAAAGTGACATAATATAAATTAACCATTTTGTCAGCATTTAATTCGGTCAACCTGTAAACAACAGTGAGGTAAACTGGTCTCCAATCTTATGAAAAAGGTTCTGTAGTGTAACCCCCTGAAGAGGATTCCAGGCATGTGGAACAGACCTGGTATGGATTCTGACATATCACTAGATGTCCATCCACAAGAATCCACTCAAGGCTGTAATCTTTAATTCTTGCGAGTCAGAATTAAAATCTGCTATAAACCATCTCTTGCAACTGAAGGTCAGCCCAAGCAGGTTAGGAAGCTTGTCTTAGGTTCAGCAATATGTCCAATGTCAAAACTGAGAGTGAAAAAAAAGCTAAAGCCAGGGTACCATTTGGCTAGGCTTATATAGTCACTAGGGCCAATAGCCTAGTACCTACCTATGAAAAAGTTACCAGTTTCATTCTCGTAAGACATTGCCGTTCAGCAGCAATACAGTCGCTCTCAAACACCTGCAGTCATACTGCACTTTGAAGATTACCTTGCCCCAGGGCCCCAGTGCAGCAAGGAGGAGGCAAGAAGTAAGCCATCACCATCTTGCTAAGAAAAAGAGAAAGATGACAGCCATTCAGTCTCTCCCTTGCCTCTGCCCCCCCTCCCCAAGCAAAGGCACAGGGGGAAAACTTTGTCGAATATAGTTAGCTTTCTGTCCATTGCAGTCTTGTCTACGTTCAGTGATTTCCAGCAGTTTGGCACTGAAAGTTTAAGATCATACTCTAGATTAATTTTGGTTCCAGAAACAACAAAAGACCTCTGGCTCATTTTGGATCTCGCCAACCTGTGCAAGTAGATTGTAAAACATTTGAATGATCTCTGGGTGAACAGTCCTCTCGAGTCTGTCAAGAGGAGATTGAATGCATTTATTTAATTTCCAGGATGCCTACCTGCACACACAAATAATCCAAGGACTCTAGGAGGCATTTTGGCCTTTGAGTAGGAGCCCGTCATTACCAGCTCAAAAGTCTGCACTTTCTGACTACATCCTCCAGCATGTATACCAAGTTTGTGTCAGTAGTTAACCAATAAGAGGTTGCAGAGGACTAATATCTTCCAGTATATGACAGTTGAATCCTTGCTACTTATTCACCAGACCATTTGAACCACTGTGCGCAGTCTCTGTTTGGGGTTGCTCAGTCTTCTGGGCATGAAGGTCAGTATTGCATAGTTTCAACTTGTCCCCCACCCAGCAAATTACCTTTTTCAGATGTGATTTGAAGACCAAAGCATGGATAACTTTTGGCCTAAGGGAAAAATATGGAAACTCCAAATGTATGTGCCACTTGTTCTACTGTGCCACCACAGGACATTTGCATGTCATAATTATGTTAATATAGGGATCAGTGGCAGTCTGCATGATGTCACACAACCAGCATGAGAACTGTGCAGTTGGTGCTTGGTTTACAATGATGCAGATGTGAAAAGCCAATGTTGTACTGCATTTTCATAATGGGTAAGTGCAGAATGTGCCTTATGATGGTGCTCCATAGGTAAACCATTTCAAGCTCCATCCGATGCATGTGCCCCAGGTTGGAGATGTATGTGCAAGGTGGGACAACCCAGTGATCTTGCTTCTCCCAGAAGATTCAACTGCTCATCAGCATCTTGGAACACCAGGTGGTGCTTCTCTCCCTGCAGGCCATCCAGCACTTCCTTTCCCAAGGACCTTTGGCAGTCTATACATGGAGCATGGCCATGGCCTGGTACAGCAGTAAATGCGCTGCGGATGGGTTTGCTTTCTGCAAGAAAAAAGCACTGAAGTTTATAATACTGGGCATTATTCCAGTCTTTCTTGTAGCTGGCACATTCCAGAGGAGGTCAGAATTACTGTTTGGGTTAGTAAGAACTCTTGGTAGTTATTGATTGATACTGTGCTTAAATATCTACTTTGCTTATGAAGGAAAGTACATCCTTTTGAGTGTCATTTCTTAGGCAAAAAAGTGCCAGTGTGAAGAAAATGTGCAGCCTTGGCTGCTTAGTATGACAACTGTGTGCTTTTTGTGCTTATGAGCGTGAGTCTAAAACATGGACGAAGTCGTGGCCTGTCACAAAACCTATAAGTTCTTCATGTTACATTGCTCAGTCTTTTTTTTTTTTTTTTTGCAGAGAGGATAACCACTGGAGACTGTTGTGACACATGAGGGGGAAAAAAGTACAGTTTTGTACCTACCATAAATGTAGATGTTCGAGGATCTCCATTGCTGCAGTCCTGACATAAGGGTATTCCGCTGCCCACCATCGGCCCGAATACCAAAGGGCTAGAACCGACGTCGGTCATCGGCGCTCGAGACTGACATCAGTACGTGTCAGTCCAAATGCGCATGACCGACGCCATAACCTCAGTCTTTCTTGCCTCAGACGTCAGAATGCAAAAAAAAAAAAAAACATCCAAACCTCAACCTAAAAAGAAAAAGGGGGAAGGAGGGAGGGAAAATTGGACTGCAGCAATGGAGATCCTCGAACATCTACATTTATGGTAGGTACAAAACTGTACTATGTTCTTCATCTCCCATTGCTGCAGTCCTGACATAAGGGTAGAATCCCAGAGCAACGGAAAAAAGGGAGGCTGGTCAACTAAATAGCAGTAGGAGCTGCTGACATGCCCTGTAAGATTGCAGTGGCAAACCCAGCCCTAGACCTAGAATAAAGAGGCAAATGATAATGCTTTGTAAAGGTATGTACAGAACTCCAAGTAGCTGCTTCTAGAATGTCTTTAGTAGCTACCCCTCTCAAAAAAGCAGTAGAAGTGGCCGTAGCCCTAGTAGAATGAGACCTGATCCCAGCTGGAACATCCTTACCATGATGAGAGTAACAAAAAGCAATACAATGGCTAATCCACTTGGAAATAGTTTGTTTTGAGACAGCTTTCCCTCGTGAAGTCAAAGCAAAAGAAACAAATAATTGTTGAGAACTCCTGAATTCATTGGTTCTGCTCAAATACCTCAACTGCCTATGTACATCCAAAGAATGCAAAACTTTTTCCCCGTCATTTTGGGGGTTAGCATAAAAAGTAGGCAAATGTATAGACTGGTTCAATGCCACATTAGAAATCACTTTAGGCAGAAAAGTAGGATTAGCACGCAAGGAAACCCTGTCATTGTGAAAAATCAGAAAAGGTTCCACTGCCATGAGGGCCTGTAATTCAGATACCCTTCTAGCAGAAGTAATAGCCAACAAAAAAGCAGTCTTCCAAGACAAGAACTGCAAGTCAGCTGTAGCTGCAGGTTCAAAAGGAGGCAGAGTCAGCTTTTCCAAAACAAAATTAAGATCCCAGGTAGGAGTAGGAGCTCTCTGTGGGGGTCTGATATTCTTTGCCCCTCTAAGAAACTGTTTAACCAATGGATGTGAAAATAAAGGAGGGTCACAATCATAGTGAGCAGAAATAGCTGCAGCATGCACTTTTACAGAAGAGAAGGACAAACCCTTGTCCAATAAAACAGTCAAATATTGCAATGTAAAACTCAAATTAGGCAATTCGACATCAAAGCCTTTAGCTGAACTCCAAAGAAAAAATCTCTTCCATTTACCAGCATAAACTTTTCGAGTTCTAGGACACCTGGCTTCCAAAATAACATCCAAAACTTGTTGAGGGAGCTGAAGGTCCTCCTTCTCTAAAACAGAATGCCAGGCTGTCAGGCAGGGAGTGCACCCTGACATTGAGAAAATGATTGTTCTCCTGAGACAATAAATGAGGAATCTGTGGCAATGGCCAAGGTGGTACATGAATCAAGCTCCTCAACAGAGGGTACCAATGCTGACGAGGCCAATCCGGTGCTATAAGGATCATGCAAGGCTTGTCCCTCCTGACTTTCAACAGCACCTGTGGAAGAAGAGGCAAAGGAGGAAAAGCATACACGTGAAGGTTGCTCCAACTGAAGGATAGTTCATCTATTTTCCAGGCTTTGGATGAAATAGCCTTGTGCAAAACAGTGGCAGTTGGAAATTCAGAGGGAAGCAAACAGATCTATGTCCGGAGTTCCCAAGCCATTGTCAACTGAAGAAATACCTGAGGGTCCAATTTCCATTCGTGAGGATCCACAATCTGTCTGCTCAGAACATCTGCTAAAGAATTTTGTGCTCCTGGCAGAAACTGTGCTCGAAGAGTGATGTGCAGATTCAAAGCAGTTTCCCACAACAGCATTGCTTGTCTGCAAAGAGGGTAAGAATGAGTTCCCCCTTGCTTGTTGATGTACCACATGACCGTCGTGTTGTCTGTTCGAATCAACACCAGTCCTGGTTGAAGTAGACTTTTGAATCCCTCCAAGGCAAATTGAACTGCCAGCATCTCTTTCATATTGATATGCAAGTGAAGTAGCTCTGGGGCCCAAAGGTCTTGAATTCATTTTCCTCTGAAATGAGCTCCCCAGGCTGACTCCGAGGCGTCTGTCGTTAATATCTGACTTGCCTCTGGTTGGGTCACAGAGAGCCCCTTGTTTAGATGACATTCCTGAGCCCACCACAGAAATTCTCTCTGAATGCAAGGTAGGATCCGAATGACAGTGTCCAAATCGTGGCAGTGTTGAGTCCAAACGTTCTTGAGATACCATTGTAGCTTCCTCATATGCAGTTTGGCATTGGGAAGTACTAGAATGCAAGATGCCATGAACCCCAAGGCTTGAAGGACTGTCCTTGCAGTCAGCCTGGACATTACTGATAGCTGCTGGAAGTATAGGTGAAGATTCCTTTGTTTGTCCGGGGTAAGAAATGCCATCTGAGCAGCTGTATTCAGTTTCACACCCAGAAAACACATCTCTTGTGAGGGTACTAGACTGGACTTTATTTCATTCACAGAATATCCTAGGCATCTGAAAACTGTCATTACATACTGCAGATGTTGAAGAAGTTCGTGCTTGCCTTGAGCCAGAATCGAACAGTCGTCCAGATAAGGATAAATTTGAATTCCTGCTAGCCTGAGAAAAGCTATTACTGGAGCCAGGACTTTCGTGAATACCCTGGGCGCAGTAGACAAGCCAAAGGGCAATGCAGAGAACTGATAATGCAAATTCCCATTCTGAAACCTCAGGAATTTCCTGCAACTGGGCCTGATAGGAATGTGAAGATAGGCCTCTTTGAGATCCAGAGTCACCATCCAGTGATCTTTGCCCAGCATAGGTAACAGCTGTTGCAGTGTTAACATCTTGAATTTTGGAATTTCCAGAAAGGTATTTAGAATGGACAAGTCCAGAATTGGTCTCAAAGTATTTCCTTTCTTTGGCAGTAAGAAAAGACGGGAATAAAACCCCGTGCCTCTTTCTGCAGAAGGTACTTCCTGTATTGCTTCCAACTGAAGCAGAGAAGAAATTTGAGTCTGCTCTTCCAGTTTTTGCTGACGAGGCACATCCGGCATACCTTTGAAAGGAGGGAATGTGTGAAAATAAAATTTGTAGCCTCGATTTATTATGTCCAATACCCATTTGTCTTGGGTAACCAAATGCCAATTCCTTTTGAAAAATCTCAGTTTTCCTACCAGAGGGGCTGCCAGCAAGGCAGAGTCCGGCAGCTGAAGACACGGGTCATTGGGTCTGTTTCCGAAAGGACTGACCCCTGCCCTCCCCAGCAGAAGGGGTAGAAGAACTCAAAGACCTAGAAGTAACAGGGCCCTGAAAGGAAGCCCTACCCCTACCTCGCCTCGACCTGCCCCTAGACTGATAATCCGAAGAGGGGAAAGACCAACCCTTAGCAGGCCAATTCCTACTGAACTTAGGGGGCTGAACCTGTAAAAAATCCTTAACTGTCTGCATAGACTTAGCTTTCTCCTCCATCTTTTTCAAAACTGACTCTACTGGAGGACCAAAAAGAACATCAGATTGTAGAGGAGCATCCATAATTCGAGCCTTAACATGCTCTGACAAGGTCTGATCTTTAAGCCAAGCATGCCTACGAATGACTGAACTAGTAGCAGCCACCCTGGAAGAAGCCTGTAAAGCATCAAAACCACACTGCAAAGAATGCTTACCAACTTGGTCTGAAGCATGCACTAAATCCTGAAGCTCCTTACATTCAATACCTTCAGCTAAAGCATCTACTTTACATTTCAATTGGCCCAGCAAATAATTCTGATACCGAAGCATATGAAACTGACAATTTAAAGCTCTCGTAGCCAAAGTAGAAGTAGTATACAGTTTTTTACCCCACCTATCCAGGGCCCTAGCATCCTTGTCCAGAGGAACTGGATTCTTAACCACAGAAGCCCTAACCCCTTTGGGGCCTTGAGTAATAGCTTCTGGATCAGCCCTAGGACTCTTATATAAGTACTTGTGAGCTTCCGGAACCCTGTAGTATCTGTCTGGTTTAACCGGGGCAGGAGGCAGAGAATCTGGGTTAAGGGCAGCCTCAGAAAACACATCCTGAACAACATCCAGTACAGGGGGAATAGCCAAGGGCCTATGCCGAGGCAAAAACAAGAATTCTCTCAGTCTTTTACGGGAATCAGAATAATCCTGGCCCTCCTATTTGAAATGTTCCCTCATGGAATGCAAAGTCTCAGAGAAAGAAAAATCTTCTGGAGGGGACGCAGAGGGAGTAGAGTCCTCAGCCTCCGAATCAGAATAGGGAGGGAAATCCTGAAGTTCTTCTACAGAGGAATCTGTCTCATTGGAAGACTGAACCAAACCCTCCAACTCTGGCTCTACCCTGGGCCTCTTCACAGGGGGGGGCATAGAACCCCTAATTAAAGTAATCAAATCTTCAGCCATCTTTAACATGTGCTTCCTAGGAGCTGGACCCTGGGGACACGCACCAACAGGGGCAGACTTAGACTTAGAATGGGCTTTGCTATGAGAAGGAGGAGGCCTAACTACCCTATGAGGGAGGGAACCACTGACATCAGAGAAGCACCCTCAGCCTGGCCTAACACAGGAGAAGCCACTTCCTGCAGTAACAAAGGCTCCCCTTGAGACTCGGGTAAACTTTCAGAAGGAGCCGCTGAAGTAGCCAGTGGTACTACAGAACCGGCGTCCGGAGTGGCGCCTCATCCTGTTTGGACCGCAAAGACTTTTCTTTGCGTTTCTTAGAAGAACCAGTCGCCGGAGAATCCGGCGGCATGTTATAATTACAACGTTTACCAAACACTAGCCTAGCACAGTCTAACCGACGTTTAATAGTACGTTTGTTAAAAGTAGCACAAAAGCGACACCCAACAACGTCGTGCTCAGGCCCTAAACAAGGAATGCAGAGTGAATGGTAATCCCTATGAGGAATCTGTTTCCCACAAGAAATACAGTTATTAACTTTTTCTGACATCCATCAATACTGAGGCAAGAAAAAGACAAAAATGTCCCCAAAGGGGCACTTAGCCCAACTTGGTCTCCGGTCTGAAACTCGAAAACCGACAATTCCAGGACGCCGAACGGCACTTGCAAATGCTGCTTCTGCTTAGGGACCATGCGGCAAGAAAGACTGGGGTTATGGCGTCGGTCATGCGCATTTGTACTGACACGTACTGATCGAGCGCCGATGACCGCCGGTTCTAGCCCTTTGGTATTCGGGCCGATGGTGGGCAGCAGAATACCCTTATGTCAGGACTGCAGCAATGGGAGACTTAAGAACATTCACAATGTAGGCAATTTGTAGGGGGATTAGTTAAATTCAAAGAAGGAAAATTTAAGTTGTAATTTAACCAAAAACATCTATGTCAAAGACTCTTTTTTTTTTTTTTTTTTTTAGATTATCATGAAATGTGAATGTGTAATGTCCAGTTCCACAGTAGTGATTTAATGTGGGGGGCAGGTACGACCAAGAGAATGGGATATTATGCTAGAATGTATGAATGTTTGCAGTTCAGAGTGTGGTTTGGCTATTGAATTTTTGCAGTTCAGAGTGTGGTTTGGTTAATAGAGAGAATAAAATGTGTTGACTTTTCAGTGTGAGGCTCTGAGGCTGTGATGGACGCAGGAAGAGCAGCAGTACTGAACCAAGTTTTGTTATACGCTTTCGGACTACAAGGGCCTTAATTGACTTTAGCTTATAATTACTAATGTTCCAACTAGAATGTTAACTTGTGCGAAAGTATGAATAAAATGGGTGCCCAACCCTTTTTGAGATGGTGGGAAGTTTGGATTCGGGGTAAATTCAACCTAAAATCCTGCATTACCAGAATAAGAAACTTACCTAATGTTGTGTGTATTATTGCTCATGGGGAAAGGTTGTATTAGTGTCTATATAGCAAAGGTCAAACCACTGACCAAA
This sequence comes from Protopterus annectens, assembly GCF_019279795.1. Lineage (NCBI taxonomy): Eukaryota > Metazoa > Chordata > Ceratodontiformes > Protopteridae > Protopterus > Protopterus annectens. Next base: position 529,773,504 of record NC_056736.1, read on the forward strand.
CCGAGTTGGCTTGATCTCCATTCTAGTCAGAACACAAGTAACAATAAGCTTAGCAGTTGGTAATTCTTAATACTCAAAACCGTTTAACAATGTAACGAACAGTAAATATTGCTCTCTTTATAGGTGTCTGTCCGAAAGAGTGACATGTCAAAACATTTTCTTCTATTTCAGTTAAATAAACCACAGCCCTCATAGCATTCTAACTGTATGCAACATCCATGTATTCTAATGAATCTTTCATAACACCATCACCATGAATTGGACTTTATGGCAAACTAACTGCAACATCTATATCTTGCAGAGATTCATTAGGCAGACTGACAAATTATTTTTCTTTCTGTGGATTTCTCTGTATGTGGATTTAACTAATCCCCCCACACCTTGTATTGTGATTTATTTTCTTAAGAGTCAGAGCAGTCTCATGAGCTGCTGTTCTCTGCTAAATGAACACATTCTTAATATAACATGCCAAGCTTTCAGTTTTGACTGGTCACAACCTGGTCTGAAGTTTCAGGCTGACACGTGTGCACACTTACATTTTTTTCTGGGGTGGAGTTGTCATACAAAGCATACAAAAACTGCACATTGTTTTTCTCAGTTGTGTTTGTCTGTTTTCTTTTCACCAGTAATAAATAAATGGCGTACTTTGCACTGCATCTAACATCAGTTAACTTCCAACAAAGGACTTCTGGTAGCCAGAAAACTAGAGTAATTCCAAAACATATGTTGGTCCAACAAAAGGTATTCGTCACATCTGTGTTAGTGTCTCTGTTTACTGTTGGCTAACCAAATTTTTTTTAATACAATCTTTCCAGTACTGTGAGGAAGGTGTCAGTTGGTGTACCATTAAAGTCCATGTAGCTGCCATTTCTCACTTTCATCAATGCCCACATATTCTCTCCTTAGCTGAAGCAATGGAAGGGTTTTCAGAACTGACCAACAGAGCTTTTTTTTTTCCTACCATCTTGTCAGTACTAAAGCAAACATGAAACATGTCATTGGAAGGTTGGCAGGACTGCAGTCATTTTTGGTACTCCCCACCCCCCACCCCCACCCCCAATACCCGACCTTTCTCAAAGACTGAGTGGTACTTGAGTTGAATCAGTCATTCATGCCTTTATTGAGAGACAAAAGCCAGCCTGAGCTAGAGGGCCAGTTTTGTTTGGGAGATACCAAAACAAGGCTATGTACCTTCTCCATTTCATCAGTGTCCATAGAATGCTAAGATTGTATATTGGTAAGATGTATGTAGATGTCCTTCAAGGATGCATCTGCAGTCCTTACAAATGGGTTGTCCTGGTCTCAGGCAGCCCTTCGGTCGGCCGGATTCCAAAGTCTGGGTCTGGCCTCGGCTGATGTCGCACTTCACCCGACGTCATAGCTGCAGTTCAGCGGGTATAAAGGCATCAGCCGACGCCATTTTCCCCAGTCTTTCTTGCCGCGTGGCGCCCGAAGCAGAAGCTGTCCGCAAGTGCCGGTCGGTCAGAACCAGAGATTACTACTACCGAAGACTTCTAAAAAGCTAAGTACCCCGTTGGGGACTCTTTCTTGCCTCAGCCGATGTCAAAAAAAGTGAATAACTGTTTAACTTGTGGGAAACAAATACCTCATAAAGATTTCCACTCTTACTGCCTACCTTGTTTAGGCCCAGACCACGATGTAGCAGCTTGTCTAGCCTGTGCTTCTTTCAACCGACGGACGCTTAGACGTCGGTCGGAATTTGCTGAAGTGTTTTTCGGCTCCGCTTTTGCTTACAATATGCTGTCGGAAACTCCGACTTTGCAATTAACAAAAAAACGCAAGGAAAAGGACCGACACTCGCGGTCCGCGGTTTCAGCCGAAACCGCGGTTAAGTCAACCGTGGGTGTCTCGGTTTCGGCTGAAACAGAGTCCACGGTTCTTCGGCCGAAAGCTTACCTCCTACCTAGGCCTCATCCAGCATGGCTGAATCTGCTACTGAAATCCCACCTGCTCTTGCAGGTTCACAGGATTTATCTGATACTATACCTTTAGATATATCTACTCCTGCACGTGGAGCTGCTAGGCCACCTGCATCCATGTCGTTTAAGGCCTTTGCCAGGGCTAAAGCAGCAAAATCTACCAAAACTGTGCCTGCTAAGACCCCCTCTCACAGGCCTAGCTCTAGTTCTCAAATGCTTAGTCTAGCAGAGGATCTCATTTCTTTGATCCGGGGATCCCAACCTCACCCTGACAGGGCCTCTCACCCACCTCCAGAGCAGAGCCCCCTGAGCCAGTTTCTTCAGATTACTCCTCTGATGATTCAGATAATACAAACCCTCCAGAGGGCCCTTATCCTCCTTATGAGGACTCTGATGCAGAAGACGCCATTCCTTCTGCCTCTCCGCCTGAGGAATTTTCTTTTGGGGAAACCTTGCATGCTATGAGGGAACAATTTCAATGGCAGGGCCAGGATTTTTCAGACTCTAGGAAAAGGCTTAGGACCTTTTTGCATTTGCCACAGCATAGGCCTTTAGCCATTCCTCCAGTACTCACTGTTGTGGATGATGCATTTAATGATGCTTGTACTGCTCCTGATTCTCTTCCTCCGGCCCCTGCTAAGCCCGACAGGTACTACAGGGTTCCGGACACACATTATCATTTGTATAAGGCTCCTTTTGCAGATCCTGAAACTATCTCCCAGGGACCCAAGGCTGTAGCAGCTACCTCTGCCAAAAACCCCCTCCCCTCTGAAAGGGAATCTAGGGCCTTAGAGAGATTGGGTAAAAAAGTTTACACTTCTGCTACTCTTTCGGCTAGGGCCTTAAACTGTCAATTCCACATGATTCAGTATCAGGAATTTGTTAGATCAGTTAACTAAAAAACTGTCCTCGTCTGGACCATTAGACAAAAAATATGTTCAGGAAATGGTACATAACATTCAGCAGGTCAGTAATCATTCTTTAAAATGCGGCTATGATGCACTGGAGGCTTCCTTTTAGATCAGCTATGACTGGTACAGTGATCAGAAGGCATGCATGGTTAAAAGAGCAGTCCTTACCAGACCATGTTAAATCAAAGCTCCTAGATGCTCCCATGGATAAGCTCAATTTGTTTGGCTCCCCTGCACAGCAGGTGCTGAAGAAGGTGGAAGAGAAAGCAAAATCTGTCCAGACAGTCAAGGATTTCTTACAGGTCCAGCCTCCAAGGTTTAGCAGGAACTGGCCTTCCAAGAATTGGTCCTTTCCAGACACCTCCAGAGCTCAGAGAGGCAGGAATAGGCGCCCAAGAGGCAGGGGTCAATCCAGAGGTGCCTACAGGGGACGTCAGTGGCAGCCTAACAACCAGCGAAGTACTGCCACAGATCCAGCCACCACCACTTCCACAGGACAATCAGTGACAGCTCTGAGACCGCCTACCAGGGAACAACTAGAAGCACCCTTAGGCGGAAAGCTAGCCTTATTTTCAGTAAACTGGCATCACATCACAGGAGACGAATGGATTTTACAGACAATAGACCAAGGTTACAGGTTTCACTTCCATACTCTACCAAGGAAGAGAGGAATGCCAAACCTACCTCCAAATCAGAAGACAAAAGCTCTAGAACAAATACACCACTTACTAAGGATGAGAGCTATAGAAAGGGTACCGTCTATGGAACAAGGGCAAGGATTTTACTCCAGACTTTTCCTGGTGCCAAGAAAAGAAAACCAATGGAGACCTATTCTCGACCTGTCCGCTCTAAACACATACCTCATTGTTCCAAAATTCAAAATGCTGACCCTACAGCAGCTTCTTCCCATGCTGGGCAAGGAGTCTTGGCTGGTAACTCTAGATCTCAAGGAGGCATACCTGCACGTCCCCATACGTCCAAATTGCAGAAGATACCTCAGATTTCTTGCAGGATCAGAGCATTATCAATTCTCAGCATTGCCCTTTGGCTTATCTACTGCGCCCAGAGTATTCACGAAATGCCTGGCATCAGAAATTGCTCATTGCAGGCTTCAGGGAATTCAAATTTACCCTTACCTGGACGACTGCCTGTTACAAGGCGACAACAAAACAAATTAGAAAAAGATTTGAAAAAGGTCATTCATCTACTGCAAGCCCTGGGATACACAGTCAATATAAAAAAGTCAAGGCTGATACCATCCCAAAGGATAATTTTCTTGGGTGCAGAGCTGGACACATCAAATCAAATGGCATCCCTCACAGCAGAAAAACAGAAGCACCTTCCTCTCTCTTTCATGGCATTAACAAAGCAGAACCAGCTAACAGCAAGGAAAGTCCTGCAAGCCCTGGGTTACATGGCATCCTGCATAATATTGATTCCACATGCCAGACTACATATGAGAAAGTTACAATGGTACCTAAGGAATTTATGGTCTCAGCACAAGCACAGCCTAGAAACCCAAATTCCAATAATTCCATGCCTGAAGCAAGAATTCCAGTGGTGGGCTCAGGCCTGTCAATCGAACAAAGGGCTGCCCTTCCACAGCACTCAACCAAGCCAGACTATCACAACGGACGCCTCAGACCTCGGTTGGGGGGCACACATGCTGGACAAGTGCATACAAGGCTTATGGACTCAAGACCAGCTGAACCTACACATAAATCAAAAGGAGATGCTGGCAGTAAAACTGGCAATTCAGACATTCAGACCATTTCTTCGACAGGGTCAATTGCTGATAAGGACGCACAACACCACAGTTATGTGGTACATCAACAAACAGGGAGGCACACATTCATACCCACTATGCCGGATGGCAATGGACCTCTGGAATGTGGCCCTGAGCTTCAACATTCAGTTACAAGCAATATTTGTACCAGGAAAAGAAAATATACTAGCAGACATCCTAAGCAGAACTACCACGGATGCCCACGAATGGATGTTACATCCAGACATCTTCAAATCCATTACAGAGAAATGGGGACTACCAGAAATAGACTTATTCGCATCGCCACACAACCACCAATTGAAAAAATTCTGCACGAGGGCATACCACCCACTTGCTTGGAAGGTGGACTCCCTATCTTTCAGTTGGAAAAACCTGACAGCATATGCATTCCCACCTCTTCCTTTGATGCACAAGGTGCTATTGAAGATCAAAGAAGACCGTCCAAGGATCATCCTGATAGCTCCAGACTGGCCGAGGCAGCATTGGTACCCATTACTGAGGAACATGTCTCGGGAACAAATATGGCCTCTGCCCCTAGTTCCCTTACTGTTAACACAGAGCAACTTCAAAACCCTGCATCCAAACCTGAAAACACTGCAGCTGGCTGCCTGGAACATTGCATAAGACAAAATAACCCAGATTTATCTCAAAGGGTTAAAGACATTATCTTGGAGGCTCGCAGACCCTCAACAAGAAAAACTTATTCAGCAAAATGGAAAAGATATCTCATTTGGAGTGCAACAAAAGGAGTAGATGCATCATTGGCAAACATAGCTAACATCCTGGAATATTTAGCAGAGCTTTTCCACAATGGTCTGTCTTACTCCTCCATTAAGATTCATGCATCAGCAATTTCAGCAGAATACAACATGGATCCTCCAGTCTTTTCTCAACCTCTACTCGGACAGTTTCTCAGAAGAATTAAAAATGTAAAACCACCAAGGAAACCACCATTGCCTATTTGGGACTTTAACTTTGTGTTAGAAAAGTTAACACTCCCCCCTTTTGAACCAGCAGCAACAGCAGAATTACAGTACTTATCTTGGAAGACTGCATTCCTGCTTGCAATCACTTCAGTCAGAAGGGTTTCTGAATTACAGGCATTAATGGCAGTACAGCCCTTCCTTATCTTCCATCAGGATAGAGTGTCCATGAGAACTAATCCTACCTTTATGCCAAAAGTGGTCTCCAGAGTATCTTTAAACCAAGCAATACACCTACCAACATTCTTCCCCAATCCACAGAACAGGGGGGAAAGATTGCTGTGTATCTTGGATGTACACAGACAATTGCGCTACTACCTGGACAGAACCAAGAACTATAGAAAAACTGACCAGCTTCTGGTAGCATATGCCACAGGAATGGAAGGAAAAGCAATTTCAAAACAAACAATCTCAAAATGGATAGGACATTGCATTAGATTTTGTTACTCTTTTCATGGAAAGGCAACTCCAGAAAACATCAGACCTCATTCCACAAGGGCTACAGCCACTACTACAGCTTTCTTACGAGGAGTGGCTACCAAAGACATTTTAGAGGCTGCTACTTGGAGCTCCGTGCATACATTTGCCAAGCATTATAATCTGCCTTTATTCTCCAGATCCCGAGCAGGTTTTGCCACTGCTGTTTTGCAAGGGATCTTAACTACACCATAAACTCTTAGTGCCTCCTTAGTGCCTCCTCCTCCCCCAGTTTGGCTATGGTATTCTACCCATTTGTAAAGACTGCAGATGCATCCTTGAAGGACGTAGTACAGTTTTGTACCTACCATAAATGTAGATGTCCGAGAGGTATGCATCTGCAGTCAGGATTACCCACCCTCCTTCCCCTCTGTGGTACTCCTAGGGTATTTGCCCATCTTGTAGCTAGCTGGGGGAAACTATTATGGTGTATTTGTTTGTATATATGTATATACATGTTTATTTCTATTTGCTCTCTCTTGTTTGGAAACATTTGCATTTATCCAAATTTAGCCTTCCTAGAGGGCACCTGGCATCTGGGGCAAGAAACACTGAGGAAAATGGCGTCGGCTGATGCCTTTATACCCGCTGAACTGCAGCTATGACGTCGGGTGAAGTGCGACATCAGCTGAGGCCAGACCCAGACTTTGGAATCCGGCCGACCGAAGGGCTGCCTGAGGCCGGGACAACCCATTTGTAAGGACTGCAGATGCATACCTCTCGGACATTTACATTTATGGTAGGTACAAAATTGTACTTTTTGTATATTTGTATTAAGTTAACACGTTATGGGGATGTCCTGAGAGCGTTTTTTGTCTAAGGTTTTTATTAAAACAGTCTTGTAAAATGTGACATGGGTTCCATTATTGACAAAAACTATAAAGGATCAACCTACCAAATGTTGGTGGACATGAAAAAGCTGTCCTATATAATAGGTGGGAAAAATGGCTCATCATAATGGCTATGCTTTCCATATTATCTTGGATTGTGAGTGGTCTTCCAGGTATAGACAAAAAAGAAGAATGTTTATATAAAGTTATCAGCTTCAAATATTACCCATAGGTGGGGAATGGAATTTACTTTGTGACAGTCGAGATGTATTTTGGGAGCCTAGAAGGGAAAATATAATGAGGAAAGATTTGTGAAGAAATTTATGAAAATACTTATGAAAGACGTGAATTCAGTAGCAGGAACTCTTGAGAGAATTTAGATATTTAACTAGGAACAATAACTGGGTTAGATTAGACAAAAGGAACATGTATTTTTAATTGTGAACTTTGATACAAATCCAGTAACGGTTTCAGTTCATGCACCAGTTACCAAGATAAAAATTAAGAGTTTTCAAGTAAAGATGAGACACTGGCATTTCCACACCTACATGTTAAAAAGAGAGGAAAGGACTGGGTAGTGGAGATTATTGGGGAATTTAGTGAAGATAGAATGTACTGCAGAAGTTGTAGTGATTGGGATAAAACAAAAGTGAAGCTTAAATAGGGTAGAAATCTGAGAAGTCTGGTTGATGAGAATTGAGGGCCTGACAATAGTTAAATATTACAGAATAAATGGAAGCTCTCAAAACAAGAGGAGGCACAATTGCAGAGTGCTAAAGAGAAAATAAGGGAGTACTTGGATAATAAGAATGAGTTTAGAAAGATTGCAATTAAGCAACTTTTTTGATAACTCCAGAGCACTAAAATTATTGGCACAACTTGGGCAACAGAAGGTAGAAAGGATTGTTGCCATAGTTAGCAAGCCTATAACAAGAAAAATAACCAGAGGTTCTGTACAGGTATTAAGTTCACAAATTTTACAACAATTTGTTTAAAGCAGTTAAGTGGGGAAATTGAGAAAAACACAAATGGAAGCATTTTATGGAAGAGTTAAATATGCTAGGGTTAGAGGTAGATGAGGCTCAGCAGTTTAGCTGTTGAGAGGAGTTTAAAGAAAATTGTTGTATACCATTCTTCAGGCAAGTCTCCAGGAATAGATTGGGAAGCACCAACATCCTGGAAAAAAGCTGTGGTGGCTGTAATACTTAAAGACCCCATCAGATCCAGCTTCATACAAGCCCATTTCAATTCTAAAACTTTACTATAGTGTTTGTCTAACAGCTAAAAGAATGACAGCAGTCTTGCCAAAATTAATAGATGGCAATCGGTGTGTTTTTTTTTTTTTTTTTTTTTTTTTTTGGATGGGAGGCAAACATTTTGACATTGTTTAATAGAACAATGATCATCCACTGCTTTTGTTGGTGGGTCTTGATGCCGAGCAAGCATTTGACAGAATAAGCTGGGAATTTGAGTAGAGAGCAATGGAAGCATTTGCATTTCCTAATGCAATAAGAAGTCAAGAAGGGGGGGGGGGGGTTCATAAGTTATGTCTGAACCCAGGAACCAGATGGGGCTGTCTCTCTAAGATGCCCTCTTTCCCTTTTACTTGTGTTCTCTTTTGAACCATTGGCAAAGAAAATAAGGAACTCTGAAATTCAAGTTGGTGTGGTATTGAATAAACAGTGGCTTCATTTGCAGATGATATTTTGTAATCTGATAGAACCAGAAAAGGACATTTCAGTGTTGTGGAACATTCTAAGATGGTTCCAATTTTTTTCAGGATGTAAAAGTAATGAAGATGAAACGAAGGCTGTACCTGTAAACTATGCACCCACATGTGAATTGGTTCAGCAGTACCTATATTTATGGGGACATGATAAAAATGAAGTATTTAGAAGTATGGGTAAAAAGGATGCTGTTGTGGCAGATAATGTGGGAAGAGGCTAAACAAAAAGAAAATACAGAAACTGGAAGCTCTTGTCTATGGGTATATGGATAGCAAGATAAAAAGCAGTAAAAATGTTTAGTCACTTTAGTCTTGTACAGACATCAGGTGTATGTTATCAACCAGAGAAGTTGTGGGATAGTAATAAAGTTGAAGGATTTTATCTGGAAAGGGAAGAGGTTAGGAATCGAGTGGGTTAAGCCGATTCTTTCAGTAGAACAGAGGATAAGGATTACACTAGTTGAAGAGATATTTTAGAGCTACACAGTTGAGGGTTATATACATAACATAAGCAAAAAAAAAAGCTACAGTTAAAAAGTGGGAAGAGATTATGATGAAGCAGGTGGGAAGAGATTATGATGAAGCAGGTGGGAAGTTCAAGAAACAAGTAAAAAGGAATTTTGGATATTAGTTCTCAATATACCTTCTACTTACGAATATAAGTCAACACTGGAATGGAGAAGGAAGATTCTGCTGATTTAGGGATGACTAAAATTATAGCTACAGAGAATAGGGGAGGTTACTAACATTTATTGGAGGAAGCTGGCAAAAGAATCAAAGTATTGGTAACAAATAAATTAGAAAGCAAAATGTAATAGAATGGGAAGAGCCCAAGAAGGCATTTGAACTGCAGCCTTAGTCTGCTTTCCCTATCCGATATTGATATCACGTTATAGGCAAAGAGAAAGTGATAGAGAATCTTGACTGAAAGACCTGCACTGATTGCGTTTTTAGTTAAATGTGCTGTTAAAGGGAAAATTTAGGGCATTTAAAATATTGAATGACAACTATAGAAATCAATCGGAGGAGGTCAGAAAAGATTGGTAAGAGATTTGATAAGATAAACAATTCACAAAAATTGGGAGGACGTATTTATTGCTACAAAGTATGCCGCAAAGTATAAAAGATTTAGAAGTTGTGCCTGGAAGTGTTTTGCAGAGATACTTGCATACTCCAGAGAATTTTTCCTCAGGTGGATGGCAAATGTTAGAGGTGCAATGGGGAAGAAGGGCAATGAGTTGGCAGACTTGAAAAATTCCTTAAAGAATTCTCTGTCAGGAATTCTGGGTGAGAAAATGAGTGTTGGCTAAGAAATTTTTTTTTTGAGCTGGAATACTCTATCTGAATTGGCTAGACGAAGTAAGACCTTGTTGAGTTTAATTCTGGTGGCTGCCAAAAAGCAAAGTCTAAATCTACCATACTTGAAGTTGTGAATATTATAACAGATGTAAAAAAACAGGAAGTGTGATCTTTTGAAGATTAGGAATAAATTACATGTTAAAAATAGAAATTATAGGAACAATACCTGCAGAAAATGTTTTGGAGGGGGGAGGAGGAGGTTTAGGGGAAGGGAGGAGGAGGTTTAGGAGAAGGCAGGAACTGAACAATTTATGTCACATTGGATTGATTATACATCATGTGTATTTCATGCAATATAATGTTCTTAAATGTGAACTTGCTAATATGATGATACACTTTTTTATAAAAAGTAATAAGTTTACCTATATCACAACTGGTAATTCAATATGGATGTTTAAAAAACAATCTACATCTGCAGAACTAGACAGTGGAAAGAGTGACAGCACTTTGAAAGCCTTTTTATTGTGTTGTGAATGAGAGTAACCCTGTCTCAACAAATTTCAGACTGTATATGTTGCATCAAGGGAAGCTGCACTCTTTCATCACCCAAGGCCCATTCTACCCAGGACTGGCTACATCAGCTGCCTTCTTTAGAAATTATTCGGTGGGCCATGTTTGCAGAGTGACCAGTTGAACAAGCCTCTGCACTTTTGTCAGGCAGTACAAAGTTAATTTAGTTTCTGGTGTAAAAATTCTTCTTTGGGGCTTCTGTAGTCAAAGGGTTGTTTGTCAGGTGGTGGTGGGGTTCACCCAGGTATGTAGGTGGGAACTGTATTCTGCATGTGAAGATGGACCACTTCTACTAGACTTGAAAGTTATCTTAATATGAAGTTTGTAGGAAATGTCCACCTCTAGCATTGCTTACCCAGCCTTCCTACTGTGGAGGCCTTGCGCAACTAGCCAGTGTCTAGCTTTTACTAGAGACTACCTACATATTGTATAACCATAAGCCTGTGTGCAGAGAGATGGAGTCGCACAGCATTATGAAGCTGGAGGAGAACTAATGCTTGCAGCCATGTAGGCCTGCCTAGACAGGTGTTCGTGTTTCACTGTTGCAGTCATCACCTGTGGTAGCCCTCGGCCGGCCCGAGTACCAGAGTCAATGTTTTTCCGCGTCAGCACCTGCCTCCTGTAGACTGACGTCAGGTCGTCAGTGCTATAAAGCAAAGCAGCTGACTCCATTACATCAGTCTTTCTTGCTGTGGAGCCCGTAGCTGAAGCAGTTAGCAAGTGTGCTGGTCGGTTTCTACCAGAGCTCCGATTACAGCTGAAAACGTCTAAAACTTAAATAACCCGTTGGGGGTCTCTTTCTTGCAATAGCAGATGTCCGAAAAAGTTAATTGTCTCGCCTATGGAAAGCAGATCCCACACTGAGACTTCCATTCATGTGTTTCACTTGTTTAGTTCTAGACCACAATGTCGCTGGTACTGTCGCAGGCACTGGCTTCCGAGGAGATCTTTCACACTACTGATTCTAGTCAGAAACAGCAGTCTTCACACCTGACTACAGTTTCTGTCAGACTGATGAATAGTGTTAGCCTAGAAGCCATGCCACCCCTAGAAAATACACCTCTAGCCACCATCTTACTCCCGCCCCTCCACCCCAGGCCCAAATGCTTAAGATGGCGGAGGATCTTATTCCCCTTATCAGGAGCAGTCAAGCCACAACTTCTAAAAGGAAAAGACACCCTTCTCCTGAACTATTGACACAGCAAGATTCTGAGGAATCAGATTATTCTGATTTTTGAAGAGGAACAGCAACCTCTAACTGCTTATGAGGATTCAGATGCAGAGGAATCCATCCCTTCTGCCTCCCCAACAGAAGACCTCTCCTTTGGGGAAACCGTCCACACCCTCAGGTCATAGCCCAGGAAGCAGTAGAACCTGTCCCCGCAGATCACACGGGCAAAGGCTTGTATTCCAGGCTTTTCCAGAAAGGAGGGCAGTTGGTGGCCCATCCTGGATCTGTCCATTCTGAACACATCCCTGGTGGTCCCCAAATTCAGAAATGCTAACCCTGCAGCAGGTGCTGCCTATGCTGACAAAAAATGCCTGGTTAGTGACCCTGGACCTAAAAGATGCATACCTCCACATCCCCATAAGGGAGTCCTGCAGGAAATTCCTGTTTCAGAGCAGGCTGACAGCACTTTCAGTTCTTTGCTCTTCCCTTTGGCTTATCTACTGCTCCCAGGGTTTTCACCAAATGTTTGGCCCTGGCCATACCATTTTGCAGACAGAGAAATGTACAGATTTACCCATATCTGGACGACTGCCTCATTCAGGCAGAGTGCAAAGAAAAGCTGCTCCAGGACCTACACATTGTCAAAACCCTCCCAACTTCCTTTGGGTTCACCATCAATGAGAAGAAATCAAAGCAAACTCCTTCCAGGAGGATCATTTTCATGGGAGCACTGTTGGATACAGCATCCCAACTGGCCTTCCTGTCCCCAGAAAAGCAGAGCTTCCTGCCTCTCTACTTTACCAAGCTGGCATCCAAATGTCACCTCATAGCGAGGTAGTTCCTGCAAGCCTTTGGGTACATGGCTTCTTTCATCCTTCTAATTCTTCTGGCCAGGCTTCAGACATTGCATGGGACGCCCACCTAGCAGGCAGGTGCACCCAAGGTCTTTGGGATGCCCAACACCTTCCCTTGCATATCAACCCGGAGGAAGTTATGGCAGTGCTAAAGGCTCTGACATCCTTCCAACCCCATCTCATGCCAGAAGCAGTCCAGCCTCAGATCCAAATTTAGTTTTGGAAAAACTAACCTTACCACCCTTTGAACCTGCTGCTTCAGCAGAACTGAAATTCATCTCCTGCAAGACTGCTTTTTGCTAGTGATCACCTCAGCAAGAAGGTTTCTGAACTTCAGGCACTGATTGCCATTGAGCCCTTCATCATTTTCCATGCAGACAGGGTTTTCCCTTGGGACTAACCCCTTGTTTATGCCCAAGGTGGTATCTAATGTGACTCTCGACCAGGCTATTTATCTGCCCACCTTCTTCCCTAATCCTCAAAACAAGGGAGGAAAGAATTATGCCTCTCTACACGTGCGCAGACAGCTCATACTACCTGGACCATACTAAACCCTTCAGAAAAATGGGCCAACTTGTCAGTTTTTCCCTAGGGGCAGAGGGGAAGCCCATTTCCAAGCAGACTATTTCCAAATAGATATCACACTATTTCTGCTACAGATTTCATGGGAAACCTCCCGTAACATAAAAAAAGTTCCTGCACGTGAAGCAATTGCACGGTCCCAAAGGTAACATAAAGCAAAAAAGAACAGAACCAGCAAAACTTGGATCCTGAAAATAAAACTTTTATTTTGACAGGTTAAAAAACCTCCACATATATAACACTTTTGTAACCGACCGGTTTCGGTAGGGTATTACACAACCTTCATCAGTGAAATAAGACAAAACAAAAGTGTGACAAAGCTATATAAAGAGGTTACAAAAAGCCCATTGGTTGGTTCAAAATTATCATTTAGACCAGGTGGGAATAATCCCCCCAGTTTGATAATCCATTTCTTTTCTTTAGTATTGAGTATTGAATGCCAACCAACTTTATTTGTCCTGTTCCCTTGTATGATATCAATAACCATAAATGTGAATTTGGCAGTATTGTGTACCAGAGTATGTTTATATAAGGCATTCGTTAACTTGTGTGTCCTAATATTGCTGATGTGTTCTGTGATTCTGATTCTAAGTGGCCGGGAAGTCTGTCCCAACATAAAAAGCACCACGGTGACAACTGGCCAGATAGATAAGCCAGTCACTGCTACAGTTGGCAAAATATTTTATATCATGAACCTGTGAACAGTTCCGGCTGGAAAATTGTTTGGATTTATCAATTTTATCACAACTGGTACAGTGTCCACATGGAAAACACCCTATGAGTGGTTCCCCTGACAATGTGGTTTGTTTAAATTGGGTATTGTTGACCCTGCTGCCATGTTTGAAATGATTAAAATACTCAGTGTTATATATGTGGAGGCTTTTTAACCTGTCACAATAAAAGTTTTATTTTCAGGATTCAAGTTTTGCTGGTTCTGTTCAAACCTCCCGTAAGTCTTTTCGTACCCATTCCACTAGGACAGCCAACACTTCCACAGCATTTAGTTTGGTTTTGGAATATTTGGAAGTGGTGGTGAACTTTGAGATTTTATTGCAACAGGATTCTAGTTTAGAAAAGATGGAGGAAGATAGGTTGGTTAGTAGGGGAGCACCATACATTAGTGAAGGTAGTGGCGAGGGTCTGTCTTGTTGATGGGGAGATGAAGTGGGAGTTTCTGTACAGAATGCTAAGTTTCTGATGGATTTTCTTTATATTTAGCTGAATATGGGTATCGAATTTTAGGTGTTTGTCAATATCAACTCCAAGAAGTTTAGCAAAAGGAACAACTTCTATAGCGGCTTGTAATCTTGAGAGGTTTTGTCTAGGTGGATAGATTTTGAGGGAGAGAATAGAAGGCTCTTTTGATTTGTTGACCTTCAGAGGTGATTTTGGAGCATCCAGTTCTCAGTAGTTGAGAAGGCAGTTTGAGTTTTTTGTTTGGAGCACAGGGAGGGTTAATGCAGAGCAAACTAAAGTTGAGTCATCTGCATATTGTACTATCTTAGTGTTAGGAATGGCCGCATGGAAGTCATTAATGAAGATGTTGAGCATAGGGCCAAGAATGGATCTCTAGGGTACCCTGGTTGGGGTGGGAAGGAAGGCTGAGGTGCCAGTCTTCCATTTTACTGTCTAAGATCAGTCAGAGAGGTGGCTGTTGAACCAGGCAATGGTGTTTTGTGAGAGGTTAAGATTGGAAAGGTGGTGAAGAAGGTGGGTATGGGAGACTGAGATGAAAGTCTTGGAGAGGTCAAGGAGGACTGTGGATACAAGTTCTCCGGAGTCACGGGCATGGTTTACGATGTTTAGAGAAGAGCTGTTATTGTGCTATGGCCAGGACGGAACCCATGTTGTGTTGGGGTGAGGAGTTGGTTACGTGTAATGAATGGCATGAGCTGGAGGTGGATGCATTTCTCAATTTTTGAAATAAGGGGAGAGAATTGCTATGGGTTGGAAGTTGGTGAGGTTATATTTTTGCCTCCTTTATGGAGGGGTAGGATAAAGACTGCACGCCACAGTTTGGGGGCATATGATTCTTGTATGGGTCTGTTGAGTATGCTAACTGGGATGAAGATGCTGTCTTCTGCTATTAGAGTGAGGGGATATTGTCAAGAGCATTGGAGCAAGGTTTAAGCTTCAAGAGACTTTTTAGATATGAGGTGGGGATGGGTTTGAGGTGGAATATGGGAGGTGAGTTTGGGATGGAAGGTTGGGCAGAGGGTTTGATTTGTGGGGAGGTGCTGTTTGGGAATGTTTTAGTGAGTTCAGCTATAGAGTTAGTAAAGGAGTTGAACAGAGTAGCTATTTCTGGGTCAGATTTACTAGTCGGGGCAGGAAGAAGGCAAGACTGAACAGTCGGTGGTTAGGTGAGCTCAGAGGTAAGGAAAGTAGGGAGAATGTAGCACTTGTTTACTGTAGTTGGGTAAGTACAGAAAGGGTCACAGAAATTCTAGGCTAAAGGCAGGGTATTAATGGACCCTTTGGAAAGGATTCAGTATTTAACCTGGGGGATAAAGTGAATACTATGCAATAGGTATGTGCTGCCACCTAGTGGACAAGCAATAAACGACAGGAGCACTTGGCGCAGTGTAGAGACAGTTAAAAAGTAATTTTAAGAACAAAATGGCATTCCTCAGAGGAGTTCCCACCACGGACATCTTGGAAGCTGCCACCTGGACCTCTGTCAATACCTTTACAAAACATTACCACCTTCCTCTTTTCTCTAAGGCTAGGGCAGGGTTTGCCTCTGCAGTTCTTGCTTACCCATACCTAGGATTCTACCTATCCTTCCACCCTTTACCTCGGCTTTGGGAATCCTCCCACAGGTGGTGACTGCAATAGTGAGACATGAAGAACATAGTACAGTTGTGTACACTTGCCATAAATGTAGATGTTGGAGTGTATTCACTGTTGCAATCTTGGTTTCCCTCCCTCCATCCACCCATTTAACATCTTCCCCTAGGGGGGCACAAGGTCCCCAAGGTGGCTCTTGGCCACCAGGACCACTTCTCTCTTTTCCCTTGTGCTTCTGACGAGTTAGAGCAAGAAAAATTGATGTAATGACATTGGCTGCCTTGCTTTATAGTACTGACGACCTGATGTCAGACTACAGGCGACAGCAGCCGGCGCACAAAAACATTGACTCTGGTATTCAGGCCGGCCGAGGGCTACCACAGTAGGGATAACCCACCGGTGATGACTGCAACAGTGAGTACACTCTAACATCTACACTTATGCTAAGTGTACACACCTGTACTTTCTACAACCTGCAATACTCCAGGTTGGTGAAGGTTACTGTGCTGGGTACAAATATGATGCAGCTAAACTGTGGCTGTCTGGTACAGTTTAAAAAAAAAAAATCCTGTTATATTGCTATAGTGACTCTGTATGTAGTTATGGTTTTGGCATAATGGTTAAGGTCTTCAGCTTATAGGCATCAGGGTATAGGGTTCAGTTCTGACCTTGGGGTTATTGTAAATGTCCCTTTAGGAGCAGTTCACCATAGTGTTACCCGACAAAGTGAAAGCACTCACTCTGCATAGATGAATACTAGACTGTCATTTCCGCATGCTCTTTTGTGGTAGAATGGCACGCGTGTGTGCGCGTGCGCACACTGCAAAAAGCTCTTTATGCAAGTGGAACAGGCGTGTTCAGAAACGATTCTGAGGGGGTACAGACACTGTAGGGTACTGTTGCCACATTTACTTTTTTCGGGAATTCTTACTGTGTTTCTCGTAACACTTTTCAGTCAGTCTTCTAACTCATCTATTTGATGTGGAGCTGTTTTGTAGAAATACCCACCAGCTCTGAAAACATTGCTTACTTTTTGGGAGCTGAAATGGTTGCTCATAATCTTATGATCCAGGAAGGGAAGGGCAGGGTTTGTCTCTGAGAAGTCCAGGCAAGTGGATTCATAACTGCGTTGTGCTTTGCCATTGAGACATGTTAGAAAATACTGTTCCTCCAGTGATACTTCAGATGTCATTTTTACAGCCATGTGTGCCAGAGCCACCTGGTCATCTCTTAACACCTTCACTAAACATTAGTACTCGAACCATGATGTTGAAATGGCCTCTTTTGGTATCTCTGCTTCGGTATTCTGCCTCTCTCTTTTTAAACTTTAAACTTCCTAAGAAGCTGAAGCCCAAATAACTTCAGTCCCTGGGATTCTTTCTGTTTAACACTGCGGAAGGTCTCCTCACAGGCGAGTGGATGTAAGTAGTTAACTGTCATATACTGGGCCTATTGTATACAGTGTGCCTTCTGTTTTGTGTACCAAATGTGATCATTTAGTGAATATTCACTGTATTTCTTTGTTTTATAGCATACTTCAATGATATTGCGGTTGGTGCTGTGTGCTGTAGAGTTGACCATTCTCAGAATCAGAAGAGGCTCTACATCATGACATTGGGCTGTTTGGCACCTTACAGACGATTAGGAATAGGTAAGGTGACTGCTTGCTTGTGTTTGTGAAGGATCTGGCAATCTCAATGTGATAGTATGATTAACAATAGCAGGCAGTTGCTTTCATTACAGATATGCCCATCACTGTCTCTAGGTTTGTTTAGTAAAGCAGTCTCCACTTTCATTTAGTATTCACGGCATGGGCATCCACCCTGTTTTAGGCAAGAACATCAAAGATCACTATAAACTGTGTTTAGTAATATGTGCAGACTTGGGCAGCAGCATGCATTCCTTCTTTCATCATAGTCTGCGATTTATTTTTTGTATGCTTGTGAAATCTCAGTTTGAACTTGCAGCTTAATACTTAACCAGTTGAAATAGTAACAAACATTTTATTTTTTCATATTGATAATTTTTACTCCATTTGTACCGTTTTTATGTAAAATAATGTTTAGGCTTGAGAGGAGTTGAAATGCATATGTACTTTTGTGTTGTAGATGAGATTTGGTAACCATAATTTCTCAGCCGTTTTCATGCCAAAGCACCCTTAATTGAATTGTTTGACCGATACCATAATGGCTTTCTTGCATTACTATGTCGTAGTGGAGGGTATAATTAAGTGAAAAGGCAGAAAGATTTATGCAATGGGCTGTCTTGAAACATTCAGTATACTCCTAGCACCACAACTGATATTGTCAACATCCTGGCAGATAGGTTCAATGCCAACTTTATCCCCTTCTCACCACCTAAAGGGCCCCTCTCTATACTGTGAGAATGCAAAGCTCCTGCCTGTAGTCACAGCTGCCCAGGTAAAAACCACACTTTCCAAAGTCAAGAACACAGCGTCCATGAGACCTGACAACATCCCAGGCTGCATTCTACATGAACTACAGAATGAACTGGCACCCCACCTAAGCACCATGTTCAGTCATAGCCTCACCTCAGGCTTTGTGCCCACTGAATGGCGCACAGCAATGGTTATTCTCCTTCACAAAGGGGGAGCCACCACAGACCCCGGGAACTACCGCCCCATTAGCCTAATGAGCCTGGTCTGCAAGGCCATGGAACGTATCATCATGGAACTTAAAAACAAAGACACTGGTAATCTCCAAACTCTGGACCCCATCCAGTTTGGGTTTGTAAAAGGCAGATCATGTCTCCTAAACCTGATGGACGACTTTGAAGCAGTCACCAAAACCGTAGACGAGGGTAAGGTGGCTCACACAGCATATCTTGATCTCGCCAATGCTTTTGACACCATCCCCCACTCTGGAATTATAGATAAACTCACTAAACTAGGTATAAATCCCAATGTCACAAGATGGGTTGCCAACTGGCTCACTGACGCAACCCACACTGTGAAAGTAGACTCCAAATCCGACTTCAGACCAGTGACAAGTGGAGTACCACAGGGTTTAGTCCTGGGTTCTCTCCTGTTTGGTATTTACTTTTCTGAAGTGCAGGCTAACGCAGTCTTCGGCTAACTAATTTCTTAGATTACTGCAAACTAGGAGCCATAACTGAAACCCCTAAAGATGTGGACATCCTACAAAAAGGGCTTCACTGCGCCTGATGTCAAAGCCATGGCCTGAATCTCAATGCCAAAAAGTGCATTGTCATCCCTTTTGGTAAAAACTGTGTACCCATGAGCTACCACATAGGTGGTAGTCTACTTAACACCGAATGTGTGATGAGACCTTGAGACACAGGGACAGCAGTCTCTCCTTTGATGATTACATCGCCATAGTAGTCAAGAAATCCTTCTACGTGGTACACCTCATCACAAAAGATTGCTCATCCAGGCCATCACAAAAGGTTTCTCATCCAGGAAAAAAGAGGTCCTTGTTCCTCTCTACTCGTCAATCATTAGGCTCATTATAAAGTACAACACCCCTTTTGGTATGTACCTCACAAGACATCTACAATAACTGGAAAGGCCACAGAAATACCTTACAAGACGTTTACAATAACTGGAAAGGCCGCAGAAATACCTCGCAAGACATCTACAATAATGGGGAAAGGCTGCGGAAATACCTCAGAGGATTACAGGCCTCAAACAGATGCCCTACGCAGACCGTTTCAAAAAAACAACAGCTTTACTCTGTCACACATCGCCTACTCTGAGGCGATTTCTGCCTAACATACAAAGCTATGTCAAACCCAGAGCTGTTGGACATGCTCCACTTAAAGAAATCCCAATTCCTTCGAGCTGCACGCTCTAGGGACCTAAACCTTGTCACCGCAATGAACAGAACATGCTGGAGGGATAGATTCCTATCCCAGAGACTTCCCATACTCTGGCACAAACTACCTATCTATATGAAACAAAGCTCCTCATTAGCACTCTTCAAGAAAAATCTTGATGATTGGATGGGAAATGGGAAATTCACCCCGGGGATCACCTCTGTGGCTTTGCTCGACAGGGGCACAGGAAAATAATTTTCTTGGGTGGCGAAAGCCAGGATACCTTTTTGGCTAGGCTTGTATAGGCCCTAGGGCCGATAGCCTAGTACCTACCTTTAAAGGACTGCCAATATTTAACTTTTAATGCAGATAGACACTGGTGTATATAGTTTGTATTTTAATGAAATTTGGTGTAATGTGTAGAAAATAAAATGGTTCCTCCTATATTTGTCCATTACAACCTCCTAGATGAATAAAAGATTTGCTGGAGAAGTTGAATGATTTTGCTGGACTAAAATCTTCAGAGGCAGTATGGTTTCAGATGCTCCATTATGCATTGTAGAACTATTTTCTAACCCTTTGATTCAGTGCAGTTGTCTGTTTGAAAAGAGTATTTGTGATCTACGTTGTACATATCACCTGCTTCCTTGTTCCTACTGTCTGCACACCAGGTATAATTTATATCACTTTTGTTCTAGAGGGATATTTTCTTCACATGGGTAATAAATGCCTTGAAATTAAAATTGAACTGTTAGCTGTGTGTGTAAGTAACAGAAATGTTTTTAGCCTTTGACGTACCCTTAAACCTTTTACCAGTTTATCCACCCTCACCATATCCTTATTACATACTGTATGACATCCTTGAATATAATGCAGATATTGTCAGTTTTATTTATTTTTTATATATATATATATATGTATATATGTGTGTGTGGTGTGTGTGTGTGGTGTGTGTGTGTGTGTGTGTATGTGTGTATATATATATATATATATATATATATATATATATATATATATATATATGTGTGTATATATATATATATATATATATATATATGTGTGTATATATATATATATATATATATATATATATATATATATATATATATATATATATATATATATATATATATATATATATATATAGTTTGCTTACAACTTAATCTTGAAAGACCTGTTTTATGCTTGTTCATGGGTTTGTATTAAGATAACTGCTCTTGTGAGCAATTGTAAGCCTAGCCAATTATCCCGTGTGAGACTCCAACCCTAAAAAGGGGTCACTTGACAAATTAAACTTAAATGCATAAAAAGAGAGAGACTTTGATCATGAAGAAAGAAAGACTTTAAACTTTCCCTTCTGCTCTGTAAATTTTATAATGGTAGATGCCATTAAAGCAGGGGTCTGTCTTTTGTTTGGCTATTTGATGGTTGCCCAGTTAGATACCACTGACTCGTAGCTACAAGGTGAGAATTTTTTCTGAAAGTACTGCTTTCTTGTGCTGCAACATTGTACATAGGAGTCTGACCTTGAAACTGCAGGCCAAACGTACATGCTTCACGTCAGAGTGAAAAAGAAATGTCAGTAATGAATTTTGCTGTGTAGTTTCAGCACTGCACCCTAGGGATGACACCCCGGTTTGAAAACACTCCTGTACAGGGTAATGGCATGATGGTTACAGACTCATAAATGTGTAATTACTGTGGAGGGGACTGGTGAGCTGTAGCCAACACCTTCCATAGAGGAAGTGTCGAGTCAGTAAATTGCAGATGCAGGTATCCCGAGCTGACATCAGACTTAAGGGGAGCACCACTTGGGGATGTGGATGGTAAAGCAACCACTCGTGTTAATGTGTTTTTTTTTTTTTTTGCTAGCAGTCTGTATTTTGATGTGCACATTCTTGTTCACCAGGTCAAGTACTTCTGATTGGTACAGTACTCTGCCTTTTTACATGAATTCAGATTTGATTTACTTTTTGTTCATCACTTACTTTTGTTTTGCACTTGTAGAGCTGTCCAAAAGTGTCTAGCATACTTGGGCTTGATAAATAGTTGAGAGGGCATTTTGTACTGCTGCTGTTCAGCAGGTACTGGCAGAACAAAACAAGATCCTCAAATTCTTAGAGTCTGTTACCTTGGTGTGTTCTATAAAGTAGGGTGAATCTCAGCACAGAAGATATGAGGATGAAAATGAATTTTGCGTAAGTCACAATACTGGGAAGTTTCGGGAATTTCTTGACTGGGCAGGCCCAATGAATGTGTGTACACACGCGTTTTATATTGTAAAAGTTTGTCATGTGATTTTTTATAAATTTGTGCAATCATGTTAGTGTTTTGGAATTGGATTTCATTGTCACATACACTGGTATCCTCCCTTTATCCAGTTGGATTTGGTGATTAGAAAGCTGACCTTTTAAAGGTATTCCACAGGAAAAAATAATTTGACAATCCATACAGTGGTTATAAAAGTAATGGTGAATAAGACTAAGACATTCAAATTATGTTCTCCGGAAAGGTTCTCGAAACGCATGTACCTTACTAGTAGCCATATAAAACATTTGGCACATAAATCAGTAGATGACATTGAGCTGCATCGTGTTTTTCTTCAGTTAGAATTTGTAATCAATAAAATGACTGTCTCACTGCCTTCATTTCCTTAAACCACAGAAATAGAAGTTGCTGTTGATTGTGGTAAGTCATTGTGTTTGATCAAGGTGGTAGTTTAAACGCGGATTCAAAAACATTTGACGTGAGAGAAGTCGAACGATAGTGTAAACGGACAATATGGCATTTGAAGGTGTGCACGGTACAGCTATTACTTTCCAACTAAAGATGGGTGTTGTGAATAAATCCTCCAGGGTTTACCCACACCATGCTGCTTACATAGACTAGCTCTGAGATCAGTATACCACACATCAGGAATAGTCCAAGATAGCACAACCATGGACTTTGTGTATATTCTCCATTTACACTTACAGTAGGATTTTAGTTGTAGTTCTTGGGGTTTCATTAAGAATGCTTATGCCACAGATCGGGACCCTAGAAAGACAAAAAAGCTTGGACAGGCCAGTTTCAGCCTCAGTTCAAGTTTATTATAGTGCTTAATTACCTAAGCAGTTACCCAATCTAAAGAATTAAAAATTATATTTGAACAGCAAAAACAAATTACATTTGCAGTGGATTGAACTCTGTATCAATCATTATCACCCCACCCCCCCCTTTATCATTTTTCTACATGGGGCCTGGGTGTTAACTATCGCCATCTGTTTCTCCTTTGATAGTCATGTACGACACTTCACGGGTCTTCTCTTACACAATCCCTCCACCTCCTTGCTTGGATACCTTTGTTTCCCCTTGCCTTCTTCCCCTGTTCCAAGTGGTGTTCACCAATTTGTCTTTTCTGCACATGTGCCAGAACTACTGTAATCTGTTCTCTGTCCTGCAATTGGAAGTATTTTGACTTGTGCTCTGTCCTCAGTTCATCCGTCCCACAGTTTATATCCTACCATCTGTCTCTGGCACTTCATCACTAGCTTCCTCAACAGCTCTGCCTTCATTGCCCAGGTTTCTGTATCCTACAGTAGTAGTGGTCACACCACTGTTTTGTACTCCTCACTTTTCAGCTTCTTTGGCATTCTTCTGTCATGCTCTACTCCTGATTCTCTTTGCCAGTTGGCTGCAGCCCCTCTGATTTTAGCTTTGACCTCCTCATGTAGACTTCTCTTCTCCTCAACCACCTCTTCCTGATAATTGAAGCTGTTAAACTGTTTCACTTTTTCCCCCTCTGTCAATTTTCTGCTTTTTCTAATTTTGTCCATTTGCTGCCATTACCACAATCATATCTGTACTATTTCAATACCATGTGCTTTCAGATTTACATTCCATTCCTTTATCCTTTGAAGTTCTTGTACAGTCTGCCTGTAATGCTACATCATCTGTGTACAACAGCTTTCTGTCCCCTCTGACTGGTCTGCTAATGCAGTCCATAACGAGTATGAACAGCAGTGGGCTTAGAGCTGGACCCAGATACAAATCCTTTCCCACAGGGGAACCGCACTGTGATGCAGAACAGTGTTCATACTTGAGTCATTGGGTCCTTGTACTTGGCCTGTACTAATTCTACCAGTGTTTCTGGGACTTTGAACCCACTGCAGGACTCCCTATATCAGTTTTCTTCAGACTTTGTTGTATGCTTCTTCCAAGTGTAGGAGTGCCCATTTGGAGAGATTCCTCAGCTCTAGCTTCTTCTCTGGTATCTCTGTCACTGGAAATATTGGGCCATTTGAGTTGCATCCTGATCAGTCAAAACTGCTCATTTCCTCATCTTACTTTCTACTACTCCACTCAGTCACCCTCTCCAGAACGTTCATGCAATGTGACAGCAGTTTAAGTCTTTACTGCCCCCAGTTGTGAATGTCCCCTTTGTTATGCACTGGCAGTAGTATGCTTATTCTCCACTCATCTAGGGTATGCCTTTCTCTCCATATTGCTGTGAGTACCCTAGGGAGCAGTTTCTCCCTTACCTCAAACATCATCTTGATCACATCTGCTGTGACTATCTGAGCCTGCTGCTTTCCCCAGACTTCATTTTCCTTTTATACTTTTCTTCTAGGGTGGGATCCTCCTCTTTCATTGTAGGGGGGATCCTCCTCTTTCATTGTAGGCTGTCTGCAACAGTACAGCTTTTGTGGGCTTTTCATTCCGAAGCTGCTGAACATGCTGCTTTCATCTGCCTTTGTCCTGTAAGCAGTTTGTTGCTGGCATCCTTTATGAAAGGTGTCTGTCTACTGAGTCGCACTTCATAGGCTGTTATTATGACTCTGATGCCTTGTTCTATGCTACTGCAACTCCTTTCTTTGTTAGCCAAGCAGTATTCCTTCTTAGCGTGGTCCATCTTTTCTATTTCTTATTTTTCCTGCACTCCTCCTTTCTTTTGACTTCCTGGACTTCTGCATTCCAGTAACTGCTTTCCTTCTGTACTGTGCTTCTATACCTGACTCTGCCGCATGTCTGTAGTCATCACACATGCTGTTTTGAAAATCTACAATTCCACCCATTTCCTCCTCTTGTTGAGATGCTAGAATCCTGAGTAATTCCTTAAATTCCTACATTTTCATTCCAAGCAGCTTCCAGTTCTTAGTCTCTGAACTTGGAGCCTTCTCTGACCACTGCTTGCATCTTATTGTGGGAACCAGTGGTTTATGCTGCGCACCAGCTCTTTTACTGGGGATAACTTTTCAAATCGCTGATTTTTACCCTACTGCCCTTTCCTTACTAGGAGGAGGTCTATCAGAATTACATGTTGGTCACTCTTATGTGATTTTTGACTCTCCCTCTCTTGTTGAACCATATCTTGATCACCATCCATTGATTTGCCAGACAAGCATAGAATGGCCTCTCCTTTATTCCTGTTGCCTGACTCTTGCAGACTGGGGCAGTCAGGTTATCCTATTGTGTGTCCTGAAGTGTGCGTTCGTGTCACCTATTAACACCTGCTTTATCTAGTAGGTCCTGCAACTGCTGTCTGAATGCACCCCCCCCCCCCAACACTAACAACCCTGTTGTGGGGCATAGGCTGAAGTAGTGCCTTTTCCTTACACTGAAGTTTGATTGCCATGAGTCTGTCATTGATTCTTTTGACTTACCCCACTGTCTTCTGAAGCTTCTCCTTCACCACAGTTCACTTCAGAAGCAGAGTCTGTATCCCAGGCCTTGTGGCTTTGCTGCACTGCCCTTCATTCTTGTCTCCTGGATACATGGAATGTCCTGCCTCATCCTTGCCATAATTATGTATCAATATAAAGTCATTCAAAAACAGTGACTACTCCAAGTGTAGCAGAAAGAGGGAGAGGAGTAGCTATGGTGAACGACAGTCCATGGAAGAACAGGGAATTGCTCTCAAGGTGCCACCACTGGTAAAAGATTCTTTATACATTCACATAGAGGGTAGTTCAGCGGACCAGAAACGGTGGGAACCAACGTCATAATTTTCATACTGCAGCAGCATTTGTTCCAGCATGAAACTGGTGGTGTTAGTCACCATCATGCAGCTGAATGAAAACCTCTTCTCATAAAGCATGGTCTGTGGATATCCCTTAATGCTTAAGTTTTAAAGAAATCACAGCTTAAGCCATCTAGACACCAGATACACCCACTCCTAAGAAATGTTGCTGTGGATGCAAACCATCACCCTTATAGTCCTGAGGCTGTGACAATACATACGGCAGTGTACTTGAGCCATGTGACTTAATACTTTGACTCTGGTATTTTACTTACCAGGCTGGGCAAAGATAGGGTTATGGTCAGCTGTCTCTGTATTTTCCAAGCTTTGTAATTTGATCAGAGTCAGGGTCCCTCCTTCTGAAGAGTTTGATTATATAGTTGTACACTTTGGTGGGACTGACCTTTAGGTGCTGCACTCTAGGAGAGAACAGAGATATGGTTGAGCTGTCCGTGCATATGACCAGGGTGACCATTGTCTTCTGCAGTTATCTTGCCTTCTCCCAGAATGTTGCAGCAGTTCCAGAACAAAATAGACTGTGGGAATTTGTTCACTGGAATCATTCCAGGGGGATCCCAAGTATCAACTCAAGAGGCAGGTGTCTCTACCTGCACCCATCTTGCTCTGATTTTTAACCACCATCTTCCTTTAAAAATATTACTATCCTGCCCAACAACTCTGCCATTTCAGATATTACTTCAGAGCCAACCTCCTATCCTCGTCTAAGGGCCTGAAAGAATTCAAAAGCTCCCTGTCCTGTTTATCTCTTCACTTAAGGCCACTCCATGTGCCTCTGACTACATCCACTTAAACCACTATGGAAAGCTTGCCATCCTCGTTCAGTAGAAGCTGGAATTTCAGAGGTGAACTCTTGTGGTGCAACTCCCAGACAGGTTATCTTTTACATGCTCAAGGTTCAGCTGCTCACAGCTCATACCTGTCTGTATTCTAATGTGAGACAACTAATATCCAGGTGTTTTGAAAGTACATCAAATTGGGGATGGTCCCACTTAAAAAAAAAAAAAAAAAAAAATGCTACCAATCTTGACCATACTTTCACTTGAGCAATTAAGAATCAAGTTATTGAAACTTCGTTAATGACATAGTGAGATTTGTAATAGAGCAAAAACTGCTTTTATGCAAAATATTTTCCACCTCGTAACTTGAGTATTTGGGCAGGCTACCAAAGAGTTTAGCCTGCCATTTGTAAGACCTGAGGCAAAATATGAACTTAAAGTTGGTCACCTCCATGGGTAACTAACTCTTGAAGTAATTTTGGTCTAGTAATACTCATTACTGTAACGAGCTCCAATCAAGTGGTACCTCCTAGTTTGATTCCAGAGCCATAACCAGCACTTCTGCATGACAAATTCAGTTCCCATTTCACCTTCCCAATCAACCCTAGCCTTTCTTGAATCATTAAACTCCCCTTCACCCTAAATCATTATGGACCATCTCCTAGAAGCTCTTGCAAAATTAAAAAAAAAAAGCTTACTGGGCCTTGACTATAATAGACCATCACCTAGCTAGTGCAAAATAATATTGTCAAACCTATGCTAAACATTTTCAACATTAGTTTCACCATGGGTATGCACCCAATATCTGTAGAATAGTGTGGCCACTTTACAAAGGCAGCTGTAACACAGACCCTAGCAACTTTCATCTTATTTAGTCTCACCACCTGTAAAACCATGGAACATGTCTTTGTTACGCTCGCAAGTAAAATTGGTGGTACAAGCCTTTGACCATAATCAGTTCAGCTTTGTGAAAGACTGAACTTGTCTCCTTAATCCATTTTTCGCTGGTGCCATTGACAGGTGCCTTCCTAGCCGTGCTGTATCTCTGAACCTTGCTAAAGTCCTCCAAGTTCCCTCTGCTGGTATCATTAAAGTCTGAAACCTAAACCCTTGTGGCATCAGCTAAGTTGCATATTGGCTTTCCAGTCACATGGTTGTGGTGTAGCATTTCTTTCTAAAAGTTGTCACTAGTTGTGCCCTCAGGGTTCGGTCTCTGGTCCTCCTCTTTTGCATCTACTTTCCTGATGTGAAAGCTGATGTGCGAGATCTGTGGCTAACCAGATTTGCAGAGAACTGTAAACAGGATGATCTTCATGTTTCACTGTTGCAGTCATTACATTTGGGTAATCTGCTGGCAGGTTGCCCTCAGTCGGCCTGATTAACAAAGTCTTTGGTCCTGTGTCGGTTGCTGACCCTTCCATGATGTCAGGTCGTCAGGGGTATAAAACATGCAGCCGACGCCATTACACCAGTCTTTCTTGCCGCGCAGTGCCCGAAGCAGAAGAGGTTCACAAGTGCCGGTTGGCTGACTCCTAATATTTTCGTTTTCGAGTTTCAGAACCAAAGTCTTCCTAAAAGCCAAGTACTCCGTTGGGGAAACTTTTTCTTGCTCCTTACCGATGTCAGCAAAAGTTAATAATTGTATTACTAGTGGGAAGCAAATACCTCATAAGGATTTTCATTTGTGCTGTATTTTTTGCCTAGGCCCTGACCACTTTTTCTTGCTCCTTGCCGATTTCAGCAAAAGTTAATAATTGTATTACTAGTGGGAAGCAAATACCTCAAGGATTTTCATTTGTGCTGTATTTTTTGCCTAGGCCCTGACCACGACGTACCTTGCTGTCGGTTTTGTGCTTTATTTAATCAGCGCACTATCAGTCGTCGGTACATTTTTGCTTCTAAATATTTCGGTTCTCATTTTAATTATCCAGAAATGACATTGGTTAGCCATCAGACTACCGGAATACCGAAAAAACGCAAAGAAAGACAGGCCGTTGAGGTCCAAAACTGCCGACGACACTTCTAAGCCAGTACTCAGTGAGGCACTTTCGCAGCCCCTGATACCCGCTACTTCTGATTCGCAGGCCTCTACTGAGACCCATTCGGAGTCCGGTATGCCGCAAGATGCTTCACCTATGGAACCCGCAGATGTCTTTACCTTGGATGGGTCCGGAGCTGCTGTGCAGGCACTGGCTTCTGAGGGCGTATTCAGGCCTACAGACTTTCAGATTAAACAGACTCCACTTTCAATACTAAGGCCTAAATCTAGGTCTAAAAAACCGATGCCCAGGCCAGATGTTCAAGCCCCTATGCCTAAAAAAACAAACAAGCAAAATTGCTGAAGATTTAATTACTTAATCGGGGATAGTCAACCCCCCCTTCTAAGAGGCCTAGGGCTGAACTTGACCATGAATCTTCTGAACAGTTCTTCTGACTCTTCCAATGACCTGGATTTGTCCATACCTACTTTTGAGGACTCTGCAGAGGATTCCATTCCTTCTGCTTCTCCCCCTGAGGATTTTTCTTTTCGGGAAATTTTACATGCCTTAAGGGAGCACTTCCACTGGGAAAGTCAGGATTTTTCCGAATCCAAAAAGAGGCTTAAGGATTTCCTTCTTCCTCAGCATAGACCTTTGGCTATACCTCCTATACTAGATAGTTGATGTGTTTTCAGAATCCAGTATGGCCCCTGATTCCTTGCCTTAGGCCCCTAGTAAACCAGAGACATACTACAGAGTTCCTGAGTCCCACAAATTCCTTTTTAAAAATCCTGTTGCAAACCCTGAAACCATTTCTTAGGGGCCCACTGGCATTAAGGCTTCTACTGCTAAAAATCCTACCCCTTCTGATAAGAGACTCCCGGACGCTGGATAGATGGGGTAAAAGGGTTTATACTTCTGCAACCTTGGCAATCAGGGCTTTAAACTGTCAATTCCATATGCTAAAATATCAACAGCATGTCATGGGACTGCTTAAACAGAAAATGATGATTGCTGACTGTGTGGAAAATAAAGATTTACAGGATTTATTGCATTCAGCTGAACAAGTTGGAAAACTTACTTTGCAGTGTGGTTTTGATTCTTTAGAGGCCTCTTGCAGGGCTGCTGTTACTGGGTCTGTGCTTAGAAGGCATGCTTGGCTTGAGGAGCAATCTCTGCCTGATCGTGTTAAAGCAAAACTGTTGGATGTTCCTTTGTAGCAGGACCGTCTGGCAATAAGGCTGAAGAAGTTCTAAAAAAAGATGGAAGATAAAGCTAAATCTATGCAAACTGTGAAAGATTTCTTACAAGTACAACCTCCAAGATTTAGTAGGCACTGGCCTGCTAAGAACTGGTCCTTTCCAGCTCCTTCCAGAGCCTCTCAAGCCAAACCCAGACACTCCAAAAGCACCAGGTTTCAGTCCCAAGGGACATTCAGAACTAAGCAATGGGGTGCTTCCGCTTCCAAATCTGGAAGTAAGGCACCATCCTATGGTAAACAGTCAATGACTTTCCATTAAAATTACCAAGCACTTGGCTCTTAGCCGCCCCTTTGGGGGTAAAACTGGTTCTTAATGCAAAAACCTGGCGACTTATTAACCAGGGTAAACGAGTTTTAAATGTAGTGTCCCAGGGATACAGATTTCATTTCCACACATTGCCAACTCCAGGAGGGTGGCCAGACCTGCCCCCAAATCAGTGGGCAGTGGCTCAGAAATAAGTACTGTCCCTCCTAAACATGGGGGCTATTTAACTAGTGCCAGAAGAGGAAAAGGGACAAGGTTTCTATTCCAGACTTTTCCTGGTACCCAGAAAAGACAAGTCATGGCGTCCAGTTCTGGAACCGTCTAAACACCTTTCTGGACATTCCGAAATTCAAGATGCTGACTCTTCACCAGTTACTTCCTATTCTAGGCAAGGATGCCTGGTTGGCAACTCTAAATTTAAGAGAGGCTTAGCTGCATATCCCAATCAGGAATCTTGCAGAAGATACCTACGCTTCAAAGCAGGCTACTTGCATTATCAGTTATCTGCACTGCCCTTTGGCTTGTCTCCTGCGCCCAGGGTATTCACAAAGTGCCTGGCTCCAGTAATTGCATTTTGTAGACAAAGAAATATTCAAATATATCCATACCTGGACGATCGTCTAATTCAGAAGAAAACCAGGCCATTCTTCTAAAACATCTGGCGTTTGTAAAAAGGGTTCTAACATGTCTAGGGTACACCATAAACGAAAAGAAATCACAACTGGTACCCTCTCAAAAAATTACATTCCTGGGTTCAAGCTTGAATACTAGTGCCCAGATGGCTTTCCTTATGCCGGAAAAGCAAATTCATTTGCTGACCTACTTCAAACAGGTGGCCACAAAAACCCTGCTATCTGCAAGACAAATACTGCAAGCCTTGGGGTTCATGGCCTCCTGCATTCTTCTAATTCCATATGCAGGACTGCATATGAGGAAACTTCAGTGGTACTTAAAAAGTTTATGAAGTCAACATTGTCACAGCCTGGAAACAATGATTCCTATCATACCTTGCCTGCACCTAGAGATCCTATGGTGGGCAGAGGCCTACCAGCAAAACAAGGGACTGCCATTCACACCACCCCCTGCCGCCCAAACCCTAACTACAGACGCATCAGGCTATGCATGGGGGGGCTCATCTGGCAGGGAAGTGCATTTCAGGGCAAATGGAGCCCAAATCAAATGCACCTTCATATGGGTCAAAAAGAAATGCTAGCTGTACAGAATGCACTGTGACAGCCTCCAAGGACTACCTTCATCCAGGACAACTAATGGTAAAGACTGACAACACCATGGTTATGTGGTACATAAATGAGCAGGGGGCTACACATTCCTACCCCCTCTGCAGACTAACCATGGCATTGTGGAATATGGCCTTGAGCTACCAATTACAGCTACAAGCGCAATTCCTGCCAGGAAAGCTGAATATTCTGGCAGACTAAGCAGAAATCTCTTGGACCCACACAAATGGAAACGGGAAGCACGGATTTTCAACATGTTGACATGCAAATGGGGGAGCCCAGACATGGATCTTTTTGCCTCACCCCAGAAGTACCAGTTGGACAAATTTTGCACAAGAACTCCTCACAAAAAGGTCTGGCAAGTGGATGCTCTGTCCTTCTGCTGGAAAAATGTTTCCGTCTATGCCTTTCCCCCTCTGCCTCTGCTCTCCAAAGTTCTACCAAGTCCAACAGGACAAACCAAAAGTGTTTTTGATTTCTCCAGACTGGCCTCTCCAACACTGCTACCCACTCCTGTGCACTGTCACAAATTTCTCCATGGCACCTGCCTCAGACACCTTCCTTACTGTCTCAGCAGGAGAACCAAATTGTGCACCCTCTGCTCCAAACATTGAATCTTGCAGCTTGGTTAATCATTTAAATTCCCCCTTAGCATCCCTCAGCAAACCTGTGATGGATGTCATTTTGGAGGCGAGAAGACCTAGTACTAGAAAATCTTATGCTGACAAATGGAAAAGATTCTGTGCCTGGAATCAATCTCAAGGGATGAGCACAGCAGCGCCCAATTTACCTCCGGGCCTGTCTTTTTTTTTCTTCCATAAAAATCCATGCCTCAGCCATTTCTGCTCATTACAACACAGAACCCCCCTCTCTTCTCTCATCCTTTGCTAAAGCATTATCTCAGAGGGGCCAAAAACTTGAGACCACCCAGGAGAGCTCCAACCCCTGCCTGGGACCTTAACTTTGCATTGGAGAAACTCACTCTAGCTCCTTTCGAGCCAGCTGCTACTGCAGACTTAAATTTTCTTTCCAGGAAAACAGACTTCCTTTTAGCAATCACTTCAGCTAGAAGGATATCTGAATTACAGGCCCTTATGGCAGTGGAGCTTTTTCATCTTTCATGCGGGCAGGGTGTCACTCAGGACCAGTCCATCTTTCACGCCCAAGGTGGTATCCAGTGTGGCTCTTAATCAGTCCATTTGCCAACTTTCTTCCCCAATCCACAGAACCAAGGGGGAGCGGATTCTGCATTCATTGAATGTACACAGACAACTTAGATTCTACTTGGACAGGACTAAATCTTGAAGAAAATATGAACTGTTGGTAGCATTTGCTGCAGGGGCAGAGGGGAAGGCTATTTCAAAACAAACAATTTGTAAGTGGATAAGCCATTGTATTAATTTCTGCTATAAGCACCATGGAAAACCTATCCCCCAGGGGATCGGCTCTCATTCCACCAGGGCTGCATCTACTTCTACAGCCTTTCTCAGAGGTGTTCCTACCAGGGATATTCTAGAAGCTGCTACCTGGAGTTCAGTTCATACTTTCACCAAGCATTACCACTTACCAATATTCTCTAAATCCAGAGCTGGCTTTGCCACTACTGTTTTGCAGGGCCTTCTAGCTTGTCCTAATGCTGTGTAAATCTATCCTCCCAACCAAAGCTTTGAGAATCTATCCAAATGTAATGACTGCAACAGTGAAACACGAAGAACATAGTACAGTTGTGTAAACTTACCATAAATGTAGATGTTCAAGTGTATTCACTGTTGGAGTCCTGGTTACCCTTCCTCCAGCCACTTGTCTTTCTCTTACTATACCTCCACTTTCTTTTACTATGCTTAAAAGCCTTTTTGATGCATTTGTTTTTGTTTGGAGGTATATTTTTGTGTGTTTAATTACGTGTGTGTGTGTATGTATATAAATATTTTGCTCCCCCATTTGGGGGGGCACCTGATATCTGGGGCAAGAAACTGATGTAATGGCATCTGCTGCATGTTTTATACCCGTGACGACCTGACTTCATGGAAGAAGGGACCGCAACCGATGCAGGACCCAAGACTTTGTTAATCAGGCCGACTGAGGGCAACCTGCCAGCAGATTACCCAAATGTAATGGCTGCAACACTGAATACACTCTAACATCTACATTTATGGCAAGTGTACACAATTGTACTTTAGTCCATAACAGACATACTCCAAGAATGGCTTACCAGAACCAACCTTGTCCTTGAGCTTAACACCAGAAATTTTGTAGTTTTATTTAGGGAAACAAATCTACCCTACTGATGGCTCACTAATTCATCACACTTCAGACTGAGTCATGAGAGGTCTAGGTGCCATGGACAGTCTCCTTTTAAGTTTCACATTTGCCAAATCCTTTTTTTTTTTTTTTCCTTCATCATGCCAGTAATGGAATGCAACACACTATTTGTAATGCACCTTTCCAAACACCTTGTCTAGCTAGAAAGACTGCCTTTGCCTTTTATAATTTATCA